>NW_015373891.1:0-102159 GCF_001272555.1 Dufourea novaeangliae | reverse complement strand
CCCGCGAGGGGGGTGGGGGGTGGGGAGGGGTTCTAGGGGGTCCTAATCTTCGGTATCGAAGTTTGCCTAATAATTATACTTCCCTCGACTCGAAACGAGATTAACATTTGAACATCTACCTTGCAATTTCATATCGAGTGTGTCTTTGCTGTTAGCGGTACATCGGTTAGCAATAATTACCTTCTAAAAAAAGAAGTCCATACTTGATGGTTTGGGGGGTGGGGGGGTGGAGGGGAGGGAGACAGTCATTGCCGAATGTTTCTGGTGCTACAAACGAGTACACGATACAGAAGTTCAAAATCAACGTGATTGAATAAAGAAATACAGAGTGGTGTAGCGTGGACTTCGAGATTCGAAATCGCTCGAAAGTCTTCTTTTTAATCCAAGCTGTAACATTCCGAGACATCCGACACGTATATCGCCCGCGAGCTTTCTCTACAGTTACACGTCACATCTTCAGCCGGGTTTTCTTTGATTCGTGTGGGTAAATAGTAGCTACGGTGAAAATATTTAGATTGTTTGAACGTTTTATCTGTGCGTTTAAAGAAATTTTCTTTGAAGTGTGACGATATTCAGTTTCTTGATGGTGGCTGCCCGTTTGGGTTGAAATAATCACATACAATTCTCGATTAATTCCGAATAATACCCGATGACGATCGACAACTACATAAACAATACCAATCGCATGAAATTGCGTCGACAAACCCAATAATGGGAACAATAGGGAATACAAAGATCGTTTGCTTAGCCCTCGAATAACAACAGAATCGAATACCGAGTGAGAGCATATTTCCATTTGTTCGCAAGCAAGAAGCAAACCATAGAATCTTGACAACAATACACTGAATCGGAACGTCAGAGAACGCGGGCCATTAAAAATTCCAATCTCTCCGAATTAGAGCTAGAAGAACAAAAGATCCAAATTCTTAAATCCGGTCGAATATCTAAATTCTTCTATTTGAGATATTTGTTTTAGAATTCGGTAAATTTAAAATAACGTTTAAATTTAGTAACACCTGTGACTAACGTATTCTTCGGGCATTAGATCCCGGCCTATATCCATAGTTACCACTCGAACCGAAGGTGATCTGAACCACCTCAATTGTCCTCGGACAATTGCCGTGGTTCGCACCATCGAGTGATAACTATGGATATATGGCTAGCGTTCCTCTAAAACAAAACATAAAAGACAAGAAGACCTGTCAACAGTGTACCAACCGAAGTAACTAAAGACACATAAGAATCCATCTTTTCGATCACGGAGAACCTACCATAAGCTTTTCAATCCCGTAACATCCTAGGGGGCTTAGCAAGTTTCGAGCCTGTAATCGTGAAGAGAGAGATTACACCTCTCTCGATTCGCAATTTCGCGCTTATTGGTCCTCGGAAATATATCATCGAATAGTTGCGTGACCACTAACCTGGAAGTTATTCTGGTTGTCGATCTGAATCGTGCTGGATCCGCTCGATTGCTGTCGCGTCACCGCGTTCCTCCACGGTCGATAGTATCTGTTGCCGAAGATCGAGCGCATCGGCCTCTCGAGGCTGCTCAACTCCGAGAACCTTGATATCAGATCGTCCCGGTCGACCGCTCTGCCGAAGTGTTGATCCATGATCCGGGACACCGGTCGGTCGAAATCGTCCCACCAGTCGCGAAACATCAACGGTACCACGGACATCTACGCGACATAACAAAACGGAGAAGAAATAAAGTCGGTCAGTTCTTGCTTTCTCGCTCGGGGGATATAGATATGTGTATAGAGGGAGAGATAGAGAGAGAGAGAGAGAGTAGAGAGAGAGAGAGAGAGAGAGAGAGAGAGAGAGAGAGAGAGAGAGAGAGAGAGAAAGAGAGATCGGATGAGGAGAAAAGAGGTATAAAGGGAAATTGCTCGGGATTATGTGAAGCGTTTGTGTGATGAGAATATCGTAATTTAGGGACACGTATTATACATACGAACGAAGAATCAAGTAAGCGACGGAAGTCAGACGGAAGCGTGTTTGTAACAGTTTTAGGCTAAGCAGTTTTTTAAGGGATACTAAGATATCCCCCCAAGAGTTTCTTGAGCTTAAATCACCCACCGTATATATTACTGCGTGCGCGTTTCTCGTGTTAGTTGTAATAAGGGACACGATCCTGCAGATCTATATACTCGAAGCAAAAAAAAAAAAAAGAAAAAAAAAAGAAAAAAAAAAGAATATTTTGCTCTCCGACAAAGAGACAAGGTTATAAATGCCCATGACATAAAAATTCTATCTGTTCTCCGAGTTTCTAAGCACCCGTTGAAAGAACGGAATACGCGACTAATGTTTCAGCATCGAATCCGCGAGAACACGAACCTCTAATCGATACGCAACTAATTCGCTGAGACACCATTAAGAGTTCTTGCTATAATTACATATATTATTTACGGATAAGGAATATTAAATATCGACTTCGAGAAAGAACGGGTTAATTCCTATATTTACGCGTTTTCTCGAGCGTATTCGTCGACAATATATCCCGACTCGAAAGCAGAGATTTTAGGAGAGGAGAGGCTGGTTAGGAGAGTGTTAAGAGGCAAACAACACGTCACTGAATTTCGCAAGCCATATCTCGGCTCGAGTCCAAGCTCGAGCTTTGATTTTCGAGCCTGTTCTCGGCAGCTGGATAAGGGTCTTGCCACGTGGTCGAGCTGTTTGCATACTCAACACTTCAACTGGTCTCTGTTAATCTTTAGAACCCAAAGGTCACGTCTTTGCGTCGTTGGTACGCACGATCGATTCATTAAAAAAATCCTTCGACGATTTCTTGTTTCACGCGAACCGGCGTGATCGACGACGAACGAAAACCGGACACAAAGTAATGATATCTCGTGTTTTTACACGAACGGGTAAATCACAAACAACTCACGGAACCTGACACACAGATTAATGTCCCCATTGAATCGAGGTACTCGTAACATTTTTCGATCGATAACGAAAAACGGAACAACTCGGACACGAACAATTGTTTTTTTTACCGTGGACAGAGACATCGAAAGCGAATCTTTTCTTGTGCTTGAAAACGGTCATGGAAACCGTGTGGAAAAACCGCGAGATTTGACGTCACAGAAGATCGTGTGTTGAGCGACGAAGAAAAAAAAAAAAACATTCTGAGAAACGTCTAAAAAGAAGAACGCGTTGCGTTTAAACTCACGTCTGCGGTTGACATGTCGGAGCCGACCGGACGGTTGCATTTCCTCCCATCGAATACGCACAAATTTTTATCTCTCGCGCTAGACTTTAGATTTTAGGTGCGGCTAGGTTTAGGGACTTCAAACGACACGATATAAAGACATCTTATAATCGTTTAGGGATAGGTGAAGAAGAGAGTGGCAGTGAAAGGGGGTGGCCCGGAAGCCTATAATAATTCCCGGGTCCACGTTTATTATCAATGGGTCTCGACTATAAATATACACGTTATATCTCAGTGGTGTGTACACGAACATAATGAACTTTCGCTTCAAGGATCGAGCGTCAAGGGGCACACGTTCCCCCTCGATCGCGTTATTACGATTAAATCTCGGTATTAACATTCTTCAACGAGAGAAGCAGTGTTTTGGGAGAGGAGAAAAAGTACTATACATATAGAGGAGCGTGAGGTAGCTACAAGGAAAAACAAATGATATTATTTAGCCGTTTAGAGATAGGCATTTCCAACGGTATTTAACCGAGCATTATAAGTTTAGTCAAGCTAAGTTTTCTTCAACGCTACGAAACTACGGAATCATAATAGGAGGCACGTTAATATCCTTGACGATTATCTTTTTCACGGAAACTTTATTAGTGTTTAGCGAAGGGGGAAACATATCGCATATACGCGTGATGGACGGCAGGAGTTGAAGATTTGACGAAGTGAAAGAGTTAAAGGGGGGTGTTTCTAAGGAAGATTTCTCCAAGACGCTTTGCGCGCCTTTAGTGCCATTCGTGCTGAAGAGGTCATTTCTTTTTGTGTTTCAAAGAAGACGCGTAAGGATAAACACCGTCTCTAAGCTTAAAGGATTTGATTCCTTTTTGTTTTGGAATTGGATGAACGCATGGTCACTTTGAAATAGGGATAGGAACGTAGACGTTGCGTACTAGTCTTTAAGTACCGATTTAGGATTTTTACTATTTTAGGTTACTATACTTCGCCAGAGAGCTACGCGTTTGCTTAACCCGGCGAAAGCGAGAACGACCGACGGAGAGCACACTTTTATTAATTACACGCACTATTGAATAACATCCAAGTAATACCGTGATTTTCGTGAACGGTGTTGATCACCCGTTGGTTTGACACTTATGAAACAACAACACTGACAACAGATTTTTCCGATTTTTATCGAAACTGGCACGAAATCCTCTCACGGTTCCCAGGGTTAGGAATTCTCTACTGATCTGATTCAGCCGCAGATACGCAGGAGGCTTAAATAGCAAACTTTTCGGGACGAGGCGCCCACGCCTCGTGAATCAACTGTGTGTGTATCTTTCATACTCCCACCGGTGTTCTTACGTGACGTGGTATCCCTCTGACATTTTGTCTAAAAATATACCCCCGATAGATGGAAAAGGCGCGAGAATAGAATGGAGGGGCTGATATTTGCGACTATACAAAAATCGTGATTCAGTGTTTCGGTAATTTTGGCACCGCTATAACACCTTCGCCACCTAGGCCTTTCGAGTCCAAGGAGAGACACACACACCGGTTAGCAAGAATTACAGATTATCCAGGGACGACGAACGATATTTCCCAGATCATTTCTAGTTTCGATCGATATTTCTTCCATTTACACGGAGGGAACTCTGAATAATACAAAAATAGAGACGATCTTAGAATTATGCACGCAGAGACATCTAAAAGTTGCAAGTATATTAAGACACCATACGAGTCTAGTGAAACCACTTCGATATACGCATTTCTCAATGAATACTGCACTACCCCAAACACGAATCAACTTTTTTCCTTCCTGCATTTACGACCAAAAAATAATTCAAAGTCAAGACGCTGCAGCAGAGTTTAAGAAAAAAAGCGAAATTTATCTCGGATTGCTGCTTGCGTTCTTTCGAGGCTTTTCGAACGATCTTCTAGGTATAAGTACACCATTTGATCACGGAAGACACGATTTTGCTTCTATTCCGTGTAGGACGCGTGATAAATGTATCGATGTATCCCTGCACGCAACGGCACTCGATCGATGTATCATTTTACGAGTCGACAAAGGTGGGTGTGTGTGTGTGTGTGTGTGTGTGTTTCCGCGCACACACATCTCTAAACCTGAGGAAGCCCTTCGTAACATCCGAACGCATTGTACATAAATATTGCATTGCGATAACAAGGAGAATACGTTTAGGGTACGACGATGATAACATTATACGTTAGTTTTCGCAAGGGAATGTAACGTACAAAGAGAAAAGAAAACGATGGGTATCGAGCTCGCTCGGTTCTCGTCACCAAAAAAAAAAAAAAAATTAAGTAACATCTATGTTCTTCTTATCGATTTATCCACTATTTACGTACGATACTATTATATATTATATATCGTTAGTGTATGTTATTCAACTAAGGATACCGTGTTTATTTTGGCGAATTTTTCTTCCCACTTAGTGTGGCGAGTGCGAATAAAAAAAAAAAAAAAAAAAAAAAAAAAAAAAAAGAAATTCTGTTGATTGACAATAACTTCCATGTACCTTGGGTTATGAGTTTTAGCGAAACGAAGGAGAATACACACTTATGATTTACCAATATATACAGAGAATACTGATTTATATTTCGAGGAGCGCGATTGTTTTTCTCTTTTTGTTAGGATATGTATACGTAATTCAGGTTCTTTGCGGTACGTGTATAATTTTACTTTTAAGTTATCTTTTTTAACGCGTCAAGTTTATTGAAATACACTGTGCGGCATTATAGAGATAAATTGTAGGCTTAATGAATTTAAAATAATGATTGAGGTAAACGTGTAATCTCGATTGAATATTTACGATAATCGATAAATACCAAATATCTACTATCGTGTTTTTTCCATTGTACACCCTGGCACATCTTTATTGAAATTCTCGGAAAATCGTCTTTATTGATAAAAGTACTCGAAATATTCATTTTTGTCATACCTGTTAAGCTTTGGAAGTATATATGTATATACTATACATTTATTACTCTACGTGTCTCTTTGATACTGGATAAAACGACTAAGATTATTTACGTGTGTCGACAATTTTAGAGCGATAGAAAACAACTTCTGGGAGAGTTTAATATCTATGTGTATTGTTTTTTCATAAATATCGATGGTAATATTATAAAAACTGAACGTTTCAGTGTTTGTAATCTTTGTGACTTAGTAACAGAGTTTGTATCCATGATTCTTGTAACCATTTCATAAAAAAACGCTTTCACCGTTTGCGCTAAACAATTTTTCTCCATGCAACTAGTGTTACACAACAACAACGAACAATAAGAACTGTTTTAATAGATCCCGTGAGATATACCTAAATGTTTAGGTTCATGTGTAGCGAGTCGTATAATTAATATAAATTAATTGCATAAACAACACTGTGTAACTACAGAAGAAGCGTGTGTCGTTCAGTCGGAAACATTATACAAAAAATTCGTAGGACAAAATTTCTTGCCGATCCGAAAATATTTACACACACAATACATACAGTACACCTTGTTCTACATTTCTGTGTAACATTTCTGCAATGCCTAGCAATAGGCTCATCTACACACATCTATTGGCTGAGAAACAATAAAGTGAAATTAAATTATTACCGACGTTAAGAATGAGTTCTTTTCAATTCGAAATCGTCACCAGTCCCTTCTAGGATAACAAAAAATGGTACGTGAGTTCTGATTAAAAATTGAATTGTGAAAACTGAATTACTGAAGTGGTGAGGATAATGTGGAATGAAAGTGAATTTGTAGTCTCGAAAGGTGTTCTTACTGCAAATTTAGATTTAGGTTTTTTAAGTAAGCTTAAAGTAAAATTAGGGTGTAACAGTTCGTTTGTTCTTTAAATGAAGGCATCGAGTATTAAAATCATTAGTGTTTTACTATTTGTATAAACTACGTTACCAACTGTAAAGTATCGAATATTTTTAAAGAACTGAAGACATTCAGAAATTTAATAATTGATTCTATTGTCCGTCTAATGTCAAATTTACTATATAACAACCAATAATCTAAGATTCTGGACGTTTGATATACAAATTTAGACCGTTACGGACCAAGATATAAGGTGAGGAAAGTAAAAACAGAGAAACTCACACGAAGGAATGAATGGTTTTTCTAAGTAAAAAGAAGTCTGAAATCTGCATTAAGTTTCATAAACATTCTCGTTGTTTCACTATTACATTAGCAGTGAATGCATAAAATCCACAATCTACAAATAAGCTTTGTCACCCGAATAAAATCATACGTCAGCTGTAAATGCATCGAATGCACAATCTCTACTAAAAAACAAGCCAGTCATCCGAGTGAAATGATACGTCTATAAAGAACAGTCAGTTCTCTATATTTATCTTCATATTTATAAAAAACTACCAAACAATGTATTTCTGCGACGAAGCGATTCTCGCGTCGCCGAGTCACGAGTTCAAAATTAGATCCTCGAACATTCTTCAGGTGTGTGTGGGAGTTAGGGGAATGAGGTTTGGAGTAAAACAACGCCGAACGTGAATGAATTACAGTATATTTTCTAAAAAAAAAAAAAGAACTTACTAGCGTACGACGTGTCATATTACTCTATTCTTAAATATTACGAATATTTTACAAATCGTTGCACAACTCGCGGCGTGAAAACCATCAGGAGGGATGGCCGTGAGTACGGATGGGAGGGGTTGAGGGATTTTGGGACAGGTTAGGGTTTTCCATGGGTCATGTGAATCGGTATATGTGCAACTCAGGAATCTGTTGTATTTTCTCGATATCTTGTAGGGTCGATATGCCTTTTTCCTGTGAAAAAAAAAATGGAAACGATGAAACTGAAGTCTAACGATCCGATGACTATTCGAATGAAAATTTTCTTACGTTGTATTCCTTCCATTTATCATAATTCTGTCTCATGTATCCAACCATTTCTGGCATGTCGATAAAGGCTGTGAACAGAAAACTTTCGTTACTGTATGAATTGAGAAGAGAATGGTGAATAGTCTTAATTGTAAATACTACTGACCATCCCAGGCCTCGATCATGTCGTTTATGATGAAATCGACGAAACCGATTTGCGATTTCGGTATCGAGCACGTTTGTCTGTCGAACATGGGCATCAGGACGGGCAGTTTCAATTTTTTCTCTTCGTCGGTCTGTAAAGAAGATTCACATGATTTTTAGATAAATGGTTCGACGTGTTCTAGATATTAATCGATCGAATTTTAAAACGTTCGCTGTACAAACTTTTATCGTTGGGACAATTTTTTTCTGATGAAATACGTTTATATAACTTTTTTGCCAGAGTTGGGCACAGTTTTATTTGAATAATACATAGTGAAAAGCAGCAATATCTGAAAATGTCATTCCATCCTTTAGCCAGGTTAAATCGTGTTTTCCAAGTATAAGCTCAGTCAAGAAGAAGTATTAATTGATTTATAAAAATTAGAATTTCTAGAGTTAATATCTAGAAATAAAATGTATTATTCGTTATTCAAAACTTTTTATCGTGTGATAGAGAATTGGCCCATCTCTACTTAGAATATATGTAAACATTTACGTGGTGACTTATATATTAATTATTTGGATCATTAATCTACCACTATTGTATTTACAAGATTACAAATGTTAATATTGATAAGTTGATTTTTAATATAATTTGGTGCCGTCGGTAATCAGTGATTGCCATTACAGTCAACGTGTTAATACATATATATATATATAGATACGAATGAAAGTTATCGGACTATTGCAACAGTTTAAGCCGACGAGGTGTTCCAGAGACGAAACTTTTTGCAAGTAAGTGAATTTTACCTGATTAAAATACTCCTCAGCTATTCGTCTGGTCCATTCGACACAGCATTTCATTGGCCGGGTCGGATTCGACACATCCGCGCATTTGATCATCATCCTTTTGACCAACGCCACGTTCTCGGGTTGCAACACGACCGACATGTCCATGGAGTCTATGTATCCCTGTGTTTCAATTTACATTGTGTTAAGAGATTGATTAACTAACTCGTACGCGAACACTTATATTGTCTCGAAAAAATGATTCTGCTAAGGGTGAAAAGAAAAATTTTTTGTAATAGACCAGTTAAATTAAAATTCAGTATCTCGAACGTCAACCAAATGACATCTTTACATGTATGTACATTTTTAAATAGATATAGGTAAATATAGAGGGTTGAAAGGATTCTAAGTAGCTACATAGAAAAACTTGTTATTGTCAAGGACAATTGAGAACAATATTCTACTCTATTATGAAACAAATATTAATTACTGTTACATAAAGTTGAGGCCAATGAAAAGTTACATCTTTATTATAAAAAAGAGAAAAAATGATTTTGATCTAAATGGGTCTACCAATAAGACTACTACAAAAATCAGTAGAAAAGAAAAGTAATTGCGATTCGTACATCCCCTGGGTCTCCAACTTTCATACTGCAAACGTTCATGAACTTGGCTAGATGTTCGAAGTGTTTCGTCATCTCTGTTGCCAGAATCATATCCACCACCGTCTGACGAACGTGCTTGTATGTGTCCCGTTCCAAATTCTAGAACAAAGATACAATCATTCTTCCACCTAGGATACCAAATAAGAAACTTACGAGTCGTGTCTATTTCGTTCGACTTACTCTAAAGATATTCACGTTGTCGTCTGATAATGTTAATTTAAACGTCAGGGCCGCATGGTGAGACTCGAGAACGGACATATCGTTGTAGAGAACTGCCAACTTGTTGTCAGAGTTGCAGAGGAACTGGCTGAAACGGTATCAAATTAGGACCCTTCTAATTAGGTACCTAGATTCAGAAATCATTCATTTTCTTGCTGTTAATTTAGTTCAAAACGACCATTGAGTGCTTTTTTTTCTCTTCTCTGCAAGTCATAGCAATGTTAACTGAATTGAAATATGAAGTTTTGCGTTCGACACGATATTCAACAGATGTTTCCCAAACAAAAAATTTTTATGTTATTTAGAGTTCCCTTCTAAGTAACAAAATATTCCGCAATCAAAGGTCGGTAGTTGCAGGGTTTGAAGAAGTCGTATAATCTAAAAATGCCAATGTATATAAAAATTGAATTTATCGGATAATATCTCGTTTGAAGAAAGATAGTAATCGTCACAGCGTAAAGTTTAATCGATAAGAATTATTTTTTCTGATCTATAGAAATGGCAATCTCATATTTGTATAGCCAAATAAATTAGTCAATCTTCGTGTGCAGAATAGAAGGGGGTAAAATCGTAAAAATTGACATGTATCAAAAGAAGACAGAATGGAATTTTGTTCAAAAGACGGTTTAATTGAAGATCAGATTTACCTCGATCTCCCCGGATGATCGATGTCGTGAGCAGCAGACGCGATTAAAGCCGAGACCTCGTCCAAAGGTTCTAGGATCTGTTTGAGCCTCTCGGACTGCATGAACCTAGCGGTCGCTTGAAGGACATCCGCGGCATGGGTTGAATTATGATAACTATTTTGAGCTCTGTAACTCATCTCGATCACGGCCAACCAGTTTTGTACGATTTTTTCGTCGCAGCCTAATCTCGCTGGTACTCGGTATAGATTCATGATGGTCATCCCTAAGAAGAGTAGCGGCCTGAAAGCGAAAAATAGAGTAAAGATATAATAGAAGAATACGCTATTGAGGATTATCACGAATTGACAAATTATTTTCGTTATAATATTAGGTTACAGATGATTTACCTTCAAGTATATTAGGAACACGTTAGCTTTAAATTAGACGGATGAAAATCATTTTTAATCGGTTGCATTAACAACAGCATTGTTAATTGATCGTAAAAGTCATCGGTATACGGATACTTTCTTTTGTCACTCTATATAGTACGGTTTGAAATTGAAATTCACGAAAATGGTACCTCCTCTCTGTCAGAACCTCGAGCTTGAATATATCGAAATTCCATTCCAAGCATCTTTCGAGTATTTCCGCGATCTCTTGAGGACCTCTAAATCCCTTGATCTGCATACGCGAAGAGCTCGGAGCAGTTGTGACCGCTTTTAGAGTGGACAGTCGCGCTGATTCTGCTGACGATCGTCTGGATTCCCATGGTCGTCTCGGTGACTGTATTCGTCAATAAAAAAAAATCCTAAAATCATTTACCAAACGCTCATTTGTAAAGCTGATGAAACACTTACGGCGAGTAAGGCTCCAACGAGGTCCGTCGCCACCGGATCGGTGTAGTTTCTGTCCTCTTTGAGGTATGGCACGTATAATTCAGTGGTTTTGAGCATATCTATAGCCTGAAAGATCAGTTGAATATCATTATTCCTCGCTGCAGAAATTCACATATGTCAATTTTCCATAATTAGATGTTCGTTTTGAATAGACTTTCACGCGGCGTAATAAACAAGTAGACATTGTTTAGAATTCAACCTATAAGTGTTTCTTATTATTCGAGAAAGAGTTTCCCATTCGATTAAAATATTATTTAGTTTGATAATGTAGAAAATAAAAAAAATAGAAGTGAATTTAAAAAAGGAATGTAAATTCGAAAGAGCGTAGCATACCCTGAAAAGGTTTACGCTTTTGAACAGAGAAAAGTCATAGGCTGTTAATACTTGTTTCGTTAAACCGTTTCTCAGAAATACATATTATGTACTCTCACGAATAAACCCAGCTTTCGTTAGGGGAAAACACGATGTATGGGTAAGGGCCTCCTAACACTGGGTAAATTTATTTCAAGTACTAAAAATAAATGTTTAACCGAACGTTAATTTGGCATAAATTTCAGTAATTCCTGAGGTCAAATGATAGGGAGGCCCTTATCCCTATGGCACTTTTTCCCTTAACGGAAGCTGGCTTTGCTCGTGAGAGCATTATGAAAAATATTGACCTATTCTCAATAAGTCAGACTGTTTAGAATTTGTACATTCATAATAGGAGTACAAGTTGTTCTCAATAATAAACTTCGAAACTTGACCTTACGATAAAGATTTTCTTATTTGAAAAAAAAAAGAGATGAATACCTTGTCGATCTGTGCTGCTGTGTCCGGACTCGTAGTATCCGTGATGGCATTAGTGAGAAGGGTGATGACTTTCGTGATAGGCGCCTCCAATTGCAAGGCGTGCAACTTCTGTAAACTGGACCGCCTGCGGCCTGTAATCAAAACACAGTTCTCAATTACTATAATTAAGCTACATCGACGGGAAGTTATGTTCTATTATTCAATCGTTGGAAGTTGCGGAGCGATAAAAAAAAAATTGGATCGAATGAAATCGCGATAGGTGTCCTAGTTTTCTATTTACTAACTGCCTCGACGTATTTACGACCATGATAGACGATTTAAAAAAATCCCGTTCCGTTGAATTGGCGAGTTCCTGATAACCTAGTTTGCAAACTGACGAGCGTCGAAACATGTGGAATCAATGGTATAGTTTGCTATAGTAAGATATTGTTATCCTTCGGATGAAGAAATGACATTTGTACTATAAGAATGTGATTTAACTTTTTATTAATAATTTTTCGTTAACGATAACGATTGAGTAAAATTTCAGCTGAACAGTGTGATCAGTCGAAACAGAATGCAAATAACAATCGCTCTATAGGAATTGTTACTGCTCGATAGATTTAATCGATAACGTAACATCAATGACGAATGATAACTAAAGTTCTTTGGATGATATTACGATATTCGGCATTTATCTGAGCAACAAATGGGTTAATATATTATACTTATTTCGGTAATTTGTATATAAAACATCTCTGGTCAATTGAAAATTGATCATTCGACTACACGGTATAGAGTGAAATGTTTAGAATAGTAATCGTCTCTCGATTATCAGTAGAGGGGAAAGGGTCACGAACAACTAAAGGAATCATAGTAACACTGAACTATCAGAGTCCGTAAATACTTCAAGGAGTGGCACACGTGCGTAACTTAGTTGGATTTCGAAGTGAGTCAAAATTGGAATCACCCTCGGTAATGCTGGACTTTACATCGGAAGCCCTCCTTTGCGACGTGGCCGCGACCGCGACCGAGACCGTTTTAGAAAAAGGTGTTTGCGCGAGACTAGGAAGTGGACTCAGCGGATCAATATTTTCGGACAAATACGTCGTGTCGTATATGTATATATAATGTGTCGGTTTCCTGAAACAATAACAGAAAAACAAATATTGAGGATTGAAAAGATATATCGATAGAGCTTGTTGATCAGCGCGATAAGATCGATATTGACTCACTTCAACGCGGAGCAGAAAGGTATCACCCTGCAATTGATCGTGATCATTTGACTGTTTTGCCGTCTGCAATTCATATTTCCCTCGAACTCACGACCCTTGCTGATCTGTTGCTCCAGGACCACGAAGTTCTCATAGTGTACATACTCCGCAATGTTCTTCTCCAACATTTCGCTCACCTTATAACCTAGTAACTTTTCGCTGATTTTATTAACAAACTGCAATAGAAAAGATTATATCTCGATAAATATAATGAAAATGTTTGTGTTTTTGGAAGCAGGATATTCAATGGTAACAGAATTTGCCGATATGAATACTAATAAACCAACAGGAAGATACAATTTTCTCGATAACAAGTGCTACGAGCATATAAGCCACAGGAAACATAAATTATTTCATTCCGTCTTAAATAGTACAATTAATACAGAGAAACTTCCATGGATACTGATCGCAATGAGTAAATACTCAAAAGTTTACAATATTTTGTTACTACAATTTAAGTAATCGAATCAAGAATTTGAATATCTAAAACACGAAAGATTCAGATACTTAACTCTGTAATAGGATGATTATTATATGATAAATAATACTACATACTTGCAATGGAATACTTAAGATCAAATGTATAAGCTATTTTCGCGAATTAAGTTTCTAGATAACAGTCAAGAACTTCACAATTACTCACGTTACCTGTACAATGTGTTTATCGTTCGTCACGTGTACCATGTCACGGCACCTGTCCAAAGCCACATACAAAGCGTTGGCAGCCGCGAGTTGAGTCCTTGGCAGTAACGCGCTCGTGTAAATCCCCACTAATTCGTTTATTAATATTCCCTCGTGGGAGCACTCCATCAATGCCTAAAACACATTAAAAACAAATGAAAAACGACTCCTCTCGATGATCGTAAACAGGCAAAAAAGAAAAAGGCAAGAAATTTGAAAACAAAAAAAAAATAAAAAAATGCAGAATGTAATATTGATATTGAGCCAACGTGTTCCACGAATAGAGATATAGAGTTCCAGTAACTTACTCGGTTGAACCCAGTGTCCAGCAAGTCCAGTGTCACGATTTTATCTTTTTCGCCGTACATGAAATACCTGTTGAGATCCACGAGTGACATTTCAAACGATAATACAATGGAGGCATGTTTTAAACGAACAGAATTAACTTACGATTTCTTTACTAGAGCTATGATAACGGAATTGTGGTAAACGGGACTAGACCGAATCGCCCTGAAATGTGAATCAGTTGAAACTTGTTAATGAAGGCTTTCGTGTTTAACCCTTGTCCACTGTTCAGGATCGATTTCACCCGAAAGGAAACATCCTTCTTCTAATAAAAAAAGTGTAGGATAAATTCTATACAAATTATTTATAGATGTTACTAGCTAGGTATAAGGTGCATCAAAGAGTAATTCATATATTCTATAATTTTATATTCATGTTTTCGGAAACCAAAAACCTCTGTCGCTTTAGTAATACTTTTTCTCTAATCTAATAACCATCGTCATTTTTAAAAAAAAAAGACGAAAAATTCTTTTTGAATTTAGAAAGTGTCACTAGTTCATTATCACTCGATCGTCCAGCCATTTCGCAATTAAAACTCTGTCGCCAGTAAACATCTTGGCGTTCAGAAAAAAAACTGTATAACACACAATATTTTTGTATGAATAATTATTAGGAACATTATTACACATGTAACTTATGAATTTTTTTTATTAGTACAAACTTACACGATGTAATATACGGTACAAACATTAATTATGTGGGACCGGACGATAAAGTGTTAATAAAAGAATAGTATCACTTTTCAATGCATTAAACATCAAATGATACATTTGCACAGTTCGATTTTAATTCTAGTTCAATGTTACTTAACGAATAACGATGAAATGATTTCTTGAACAGCACACAAGGGCTGAGACGTTCAAATATGAATTTAAACGAGATTTGATTCGTCATTATTACGTAAAAATAAAAAAAAAAACAGTTTCCAGGTCGTACCTACAAATTGTCTCGGCCTCTGCGGCACGTTGACCCCGATGATCGATGATTATTAGCTCGTGGCCCCGATGCTGGAAAAACTCCACCGCTTTCTCCCTGTCTTTCGCCACCGACACGCTCCACCCCAATCTCCTCGAAGTGGTTGCAAGCACGTCCATTTGTTGATCATCTTTGGGGAAGACCAACAATATCTGACGTTCGAGGGATTCGATTCGAATGAAATAATAAATTGCACGATAAATCGAGGTGTGTCAAGAAAAAATCATATCTATCTATCGGCGTTGATCTCCCGACCGTTGTCGATAGAACGTGTGTATGGTACACAAAAGGGGCATTACTTACTTTTATAAGACTAGGTACACTGTTCGTTAATGGGTAAGCGTCGATATCCTGCGGCCGTTTCTGTAACATGGGACAAGACAGGCTGAACGGTACGGTCGCGACAGTTAAATTATTCGATTCCGGACAGGAATAGTGCTAGAATGGCGCAGAAACAGTATTGGACTTGATTATAGTAATTTTCACACGGGTTTGGAAGATTTGTTGGAAGAAAATAATTTAATTAAACTGTAGGAATGGAAGTTTCATTAACTGACAATTAATTATTCGATTCTGGACAGGAATAATGTTTGAATGGTGTTAGAGTGGTGCAGAAACAATATTGGATTCGATTATAGTTTTCAGACGGGTTTAGAAGATTTGTTGGGAGAAATGTGTGGTGTACGAGATATCTTAATTAACTGTAGGAATGAAAGTTTCATTAATTGTTCGTTTTTGGGACAGAAATATAGCATTATTAAACTGTAGATGCTTCAACAAAATCATATTTTTAGAGCAGTTAATTAAAATGGGAATGAAATAGAAATTTACTACCCTTGCAGGTGGTTAGGTAAAAAAGAAATTTACTGTTTTATTATTTATGTATTGTATTTTGTTCTGTTTGCATCGTCCATAAATGCATAAAATCGACAGTATGATAAACAAACTGTTCATCTTATGTGTTCATAATGTATGTGTGACCAAGATACAATGAAACAGACTAAGCTTAATGGAATTTTCATGGAATTTATCTTCCGAGTTTCATTAAACAAAAGCGTTTCAAGAAATTTTTATTTTTACCTAATATAACCAGACCTATGATAGGAGTTTCTGTCTAAAAATAAAAAATCTCCAGCCTCTGGGAGTTCTTTGATAAAGATGTGAATTTGTATAAATATTCGGGGAATAGATATACCCTATTTTAAAACACTAATCCAACTCTAACAAACCTAAGCTACTCTGTTACATAAAATTTCTGAGTCCCTATTCCGCCCATGTAACTGTTCTCTTTCAATCATCATTCTTGCTTCAAAATTTTTAATTCATTTGCACATGTAAGTGAAATTTTCTACGTTCAATGATGGTCCCACATCACCGGAAACGGAATAGATAATTTGTAAGAGTGGATTGCCTCATATTACTGAACGCGTAATTATATGCGAAAGTGCAGGCGACAATTCAGGGCTTCACAGAATGAAGGTGTTATATTACAAATATTAAATTTGCAGTAAAGTGAGTATAAAAGTTATTCATATATGTTTATCATATATGTTTTTCATTATCTTTGTATTTTTTAATGTTCTAATAAGACAAAATGAAATTAGGTACCTTGCGAAAGAACAAGACATACACCTTCATTTACTAAGAAAATTTAGTTTTCACAAAAATTTTACATAAGCATTTTACCCCCCTTAAGTCTTCAATTCTAGCTGATACGAGCTAATCGTGATCTGTACGCCCACGTCCAAGCTATAATAGTTAGATCTTGCAACCATTCAATCTCTCTCAACGAAGTTATCCCAACCTGCTCAAACTTCTCAAGTTCCTCGAATTTCCCAAATTGAAAAAATTTCCCAGAATTCACAAATTTTCCAAATTTCTGAAATACTCATTAAAGTTCTGACATACCTAAATCCAGAGTGACTTATTAAATTCAATTCGACTAATTTCGATTTGTTTAACAAGAGAACCTACTGATTTAATATCGTGACTGTTAACCACTTCCGTTGTGGTCTTTGAAATAACTTTCGCTCGTCTTCGTGCACGCGGAGATTCCTTCACACTTTTGTTCCTCCCATGCTGAGGTCCCGAGCTTTTCATTCGTGTCAGGCTACGTGGCTCGATCAGAAAAGCTGCGTGTTCGCCGGTATAACCTATACATGTTAAAGAGACAAACGAATCGGCGCTGCCGAGTATTCACAGACGAAATGAAGTTTGATGGAGATGAAGAAATTGTAATGATCATTTTTTTATTAATTGATCATTTTCGAATGGCCCCGTTTACAATAGATATATAAAATAGATATATAAGATAAAAAGAAAAGAAAAAAAAGAAAAACAAAATTTGCTACATTGGTTTTTGGTTTTTGATAGTAGAAAAGGGACGAGGTTTCCCTGTTCATTAAAATTTTCTTCTGAGCGCATGAAACGTTCCAAGTACAAGACGTGGTTCGAACAATGTTGAAAATGATTTTGAATTATCGCCAGTGTTGTTTATGAACGCGCCTCGAACGCGGAATACGCATGTGCAATGATGATAAATTAATTTTACAGAAGTTACTCTTCTCGTCAATTTAAATTTTCTGTATTGAATACCAAATTTTTGTTGAGAAGAGAACTAAATGATGTAATAAATTAACTTTACTGAAGCTACTATTCTTGTCGTCAATTTAAATTTTGTATATTGAACGCCAAATTTTTATTGAAAAGAGAATTAAATTTGGAATAGTTAATATTGTATATTTCTGAAATTTTCATTTTTTGAATTAGAAAAGATTGTTTCAGGAAAACTTGTTTGTTAAATATTCTACTCAGAATTCAGACTTTTATGGTCATTATAACCTTCTTTCCTCTGTGAAAAGTCGCTATAATATACAGGAAGAAAACGAAATCTTAAAATCATGAGACGAAAAGAGCTACGCAAAAGAAACATTTACCTGCGAACGTTTGTATACAATGTAGGTTATACTACTTACAATCAACTTTTTCAGAGACAAATTAATTAACTATCAGATAAGAACTAGTGAATCAAGTGTGTCATAAATGTTATTTCTAGTTACTTAATAGGAACAAAGAAATATGTACTCCAATATAGATTCTATATTACAACATATAAATCTTTAACTGAAACTATAAATGAAGTTTATAGTATTTATTTTATTTGCTCTTTACGGTACGCATTATAAATTCAAATGTCAAAATTTCTAATAATAATTCTTCTGTCTATAATTTGTTTTCACTACAAGTATAACAAAGGAAAAAGTATGGTGTTTCAGGTGGTCAATGTAGAAACAAATTGAAAAAATTTCTTCTATAAGATACTGAAAACAAAAATATTGTTCCCTATAGAATATTAGAACCTTCGACATTTCTATTGAAGTATTTTAAGCTTTCAGTCAATGGGTTACTACTTATAATGTATTTTTATATAATTATACCAAAAATAATCCTTTCATTTTTATCAACTCCCTACACCAAAAGTAAATAGTTTCTTCACAGAGCACGAGACGAGCAAATCTACCCCATGTTTCAAGAAATTTCCGCATAAATAAGCTGCAAGAATGCTCGGCAAGAAACACCGACTACAAAAATATAATTAAAGTATTCATTATCGGACTTGTGCTATAAAATAAACTTCATTTCTTTTATCGATCGCCTGCATTCATAGGAAACTAATTTCTTCAGAAACGATAAAAAGACCAAATCTATATGTCACTAACCAATACCTTGAATCTACCTATAACATTTACTACGAACCTGAATTACAAGCATATAACTAAAAATACTTAAAATTCGTGGTCCCAAGATTGCAACGAGAATTGCTCGTGACCAAATATATCACCTATTCCCATCAAGCCACTCCAAACAAACAAACAAAAAAGATGTTCGCAAGTGTGACGGAGGATTGCACCATAAGTAGCCATTTAATTTCAAGAAATCATAAGAAACAGAATCGCTATCCAGCGGGGAGATCGCGTTAATATCAAATTAAAAAAAAAAATACAAACACACGAAACAAAAAATACGAATTACTTTTCCGTGTTCTGAAATTCTTTGCGGACTACACCACGTACCTGTGTGGGCAACACAAGCGACGAAGGTGTACCGTTTACGTACATTCTGCTTTTACTGGCGTGCCATTTTTTCCGAACCCTGCCACACATCGCGTTCAAGATCCAGCTGTACCATGATCTCGACAGTTCCGACTGGATCTCCTCCGTGCAAATGGTCGCGTGGCATATGTAGATCGGTGCTTGCGTCGATCTTCGTTTGTCGTTCATCTTTAATCGCCGATTAACAGTCTCGAACCACGCATTAAAAAAATTTTCTTAATTAACGAACTTGAAGCGATCGCGATAAACGAGTCCACTGGTATCGATTCAATCAACCGACAGAGAATAATGGATAGTTTGTCGCGTTGGAAGCGGTCATCCGGGTCGATTTGCAATTGATCCTTGCCTTTGACATTGATTTTTGTTAATTAATGCCTGCCTGTGGCGTAAACACTATTAATTGATGGTTTAAATATAACGATCACAGATGAATATTGGTTTTTCTTTTTAGAAATATTAATTGGTATTTTCTAGAACGATGCGTAACGATGTTGGGGTACGTAGACTGGAGAACAGATTCGCGGGCGTATATCGCGATACTGATCGAAACGTCGTCACGCACCGAGATTATCCTTTCGCTGTGTTATCGGTAACGAGGCTCCTCCGTAGAACTATTCTCGCCTTCGCGCATTTATTGATAGAGAGAATTCTATAAACAGTCGATAAAACAACGCGTCACGAGGAATCCATTATAAATAATACGATATCGTTACTTTTTTTTTCGTGGGTGATAGGTACCGTTGTGATAAAACCGGTTTCGTAAGCAAAAGTCTATTGAAATCAGAGTTTTATGATTGGGTCTGAATTGTAAAAAGAATCACTTGAAAAAGTATAGTTAAAAATTTCTATCATTGAAGTTAAGAAATGGAAAAAAATTTAGTAATTGAAGGGTGAATTGATTTGATAGTTTTTAATGAATTTCGATGCCTTTTTTCGAGCGAATATTAACCGATGGTGCCATAATTTCATGGAACGTTTAATTAACTTAGACATGAAGTACAGTTTACGGAATTGTTTGAAAAATACAAGTTAAAGTGAACCTTTAGGGAACTGAAAGAAATCTTAAAGAATTCTAACCACTTCCATCCCACAAGTCCATTCCGACCCCTATCGACGGATGTTCAAAATACAATTCAAAAATTCTAACCAGATGCCTTTAAACTATACCCTTAAAAAATTCAGAAATCCTACTGAGATAATACTACAAAAATGACTTCCAAGTTCAATATTCATAAAATAAACAGGAATACTGAACACAACAATGGAAATTTTGACCTTTCCACACCCTACAAAGGAGAACCGATCTAAAAGACACACAATCCAAGGATCCTGTGGAATACCATCTGATAATGTATTAAAAAATTTAATCAAATTATTGAGATATTATCATAATTCTATTATAATGATTTACTAGCTAAATCTTCTAGGAACCAAAAGAATATCAATAATTTAGTCGACCGATTCTAACACTAGATATTAGAATAGAGAAACTAACCCTAACCCCTTGGTCCCTTACAAAATAAAACTGATCTAAAAGTGCCAGCAAAGTACCTGCCGTCTTCCGTATTCTTTTTTAATTACTAAACTTCCTAAAACTCGTATCCATTGACGAATTCTTCGATAGAACAGTTCCAGTCGCGATCCCATCCGGCTTTTCTCGCTGCGCTCCGGTTTTGTCCACGGAACGTCTATAGACAGTAGCTTATATCCTGTCTATAGACTGTCAACGAAACGTGGCAGCAAAAAAAGCACGGTCGTAATTGCACCCGCGAAACAAGGGGAAAGAGTTTCCCGAGACCATGAATAATTCCCTACGGTCTTTACGCTTCGCGTGGACCATGCTATTGAAGCTCGACGGAGTTAATATTTGATCGGTAATTGTTAGGTTCTTTCATTGGTCGCTCTGGGATCGTTTATCTTTCCTCCCTTTGGAAACTTCAATGAAATTGTTCGATACAAGTTTCACGAAATTACGAGAAAATCTAAAGAACGGTGCACGTGTTCGTTATTGTTACAAAAAGGGTTTATTGCGGGGTTTCAAGTTCGTGAGAAAGGGAAGGACTGACGCTACGAATTGGTCTGCGATTGATTCATTTCCCCCTTCTTTTTTTTCCTGTTGTTTCACTGACCGTTCAAACTGTTTTCTCTTCTCTTGGACAATCGATGGGTGCCCTAGTAATTCTTGTTGTCGAGGGAATTGCTTCAGATGTTTTTTTTTGTTTACCTAATTCATTTTTTTTTTTTTTTGAGACAATTTAGTTTGAGGATCAGCTGAAGTTTTTGATTAATTGATGAAATTTGATGACGACATCAGTGAAGAGAGGAGGTGGAAAATATGGAGTGTTGGAGAAATTATTTTGAATCGCATCGAATAGAGAATAATTACACAAAACACAGAAGACGAATTACGGATAGAAATCAAAAAAGTTTGAAAGATGGTCTGGGAGAATGTTAATTATACCAGGACATACATAAATTCATAATATTGGGACCTGTATAAAAAGAAGAATACGGGGGACTCAGTGGAAGAATTGGATTAAGGATCTAGGGTCGCAATATGAAGAAAAATAGGGAGGGTTTAGTCTAAAAAGTATCTAAACAGTTAAATAACGAAATTAAGTAACGCCCCTATAGAAGAACATTTTTAAGAACACAAAAGAAAGACGATATAAGGGTAGGAAAAGCTTTAAAAATATATAAAATTATTACAAGATTGAATATTTTTAGTGAACAATTGCTACAACACACTACTTCACAAGATGAGTTAACAGACGTGTAAATTCGATTGCTTCTTGTTCCTCTTCAAAAATGTGAAGTGGAACATTGCTTCTTCGGCGTTATCATTGATTGCAGCTAGCAATAATCAAGATAAAGATACGGTCACAATAGTTTCGTATTACATATCTTTAAAACGTTGCATCGACCACGACACATAAACAGTATACTTCCAGTATTTTGTAATTTCTGAACGTTATTATTAATAATGATTACCCCAGTAATTAAGGGAAAAAAAAGAATTACGTGTTAATTGGTAACAACATGGAAACTTCGCTTACCGCTGTCGAATAGTCTGCGTCATCGTCAGCAGTCGAAGTTTCTTCAAACGGCGAATTCTCTTCCAAAATATCGTACTCCGATTTTCCTTGAAAATTAAGAGAAACAATTTTACAATGTATTTGAAAATACAATTTCAAAAGTCTGTTGACGATCGATAATAATTATGTTTAAATAACTGTGGAATTTGAAGAATGAATAATTGAAGCAAGATAGTCACAGTTCAATAAGGGAAGCTTGATTAATTTTATAAGCCTTCATTGCTCGAGCAATTAGCCGATATCTTGGTAATAATGAAAGGAAGGCTCGTTAAGAACCGGATTACCTAGTTTGCGACGAGAAATATCGGTCAATGGATCGACACTTGTTGAACTGACAATTGAGAGTTGTTTATGGAGTTGATTTATCGTTGCTTTTAATTTGTTATTAATGACGATTGATTCTACCATTCTCTGTGCAACTAGCGAAGTGTCCGTCAATATTTCACCGAAATTGAACGCTTCGATAAAGATTAATCACGTTTCTCTGACAGACAATTACGCTGATTTACTTCAATCGAATGATGCAAGAAAATGATAAATTCGAAGACAAAAGTGTAATTAGATTCCGTCAATATATCAGGAAATTAAGTGTTTCAATTCAAATTGAGTATCTTTTTTGACAGAATGTTATAGTGAGTAAATCCGATTAAACGATTTGGAGTAGTTACTAACCAGAAGAGCATCCTGAGTGAAGTTTTTATGGATATATTGTGAAATTAAATGTTTTGCTTTATATTGAACATAAAAGACACATCGAATTAATAAATTCAATCATCTGGAAAAGTTATTTATATATAAGAAACGTGTGTGAATATTCTGCCAATATTTTATCAATTGAACAAACATAGATTAAAAGTCTAATTATATTTGAAGAAAGTCTAGAAAAGACATTTTATAACACGAAAGGCTTTAATTCAGACTGATCATTTCTTGTTGGCAGAAAGTTTCTAGAATCTGCAAAAGTTTAGTGACTCGAAGAGGAATGAGTAACGAGATGCTGGTCAATACTTTATTAAACTAAATGTTCCCATGCAGACTGATCATCTTTATCCGGTAGAATATTGTGGACAATTAACCTGATGAACCGATTTAAAGAAATCATCATCGAGAGGAGGGATTTGCGCGGGGATTTTGTCAATATTTTATAAAATTCATTGTTCGAATTTATATTAATCGTTTTTTGGACGGAAGACTATGGATAACCAATTTGATGAAGAGCTGTCTGAACAAATGACTTGATGACGAATACCTAAATAACGAAATTCTCGTTAATACTTTATGAAACTGAATGTCTCCACGTAGATTGATCATCTTTGTATGATAGACTGTTACGTCAATAAATTCGATTAACTCCTGAAGGAACGATCAATTCGAACAAGATCGAGAGCGCAGAAAACTTATCTTCACCTTTTACGGCAGGATACACTCGGCATTTATCATTCGATTCGAATGGATCAGAGTTTAAAGATAATGGATCGAAAGTAGGGCACCTTAATTGGGCATAGCGGAGCCACCGTAGGGACAACCTGTGCGACTGTCTCGTCCCGAAGCGCCACGAATATGCGTTTCAAAAGATCCTTTCTCGATTGGCGTGTGTTTGGCATTTACGAGCAGCGGATAAATTGATTCTCAGTTTTATTAACTTCTGTGTCCGTCATAATAAACTTATTAACGAGTTCCTTCACTTCCGACCATATATTAAACGAAAGATCTTAATTCTGATACAAATTTAACGATCAAACATCGTCGTCGTCGTAATTCCACGAGTGCGAAAGAGAGAGGAAGATCCTTAACGTATTACGATCGTCGAGAATCATATCGCGACACGATGAAAGAATTTTTACATCGAAATAGAACAGGTGTCAGTGATTCAGTGAAAAATATATATTTAGTGAAACGGAGGAATCCTTTTTTTTTTACCCACCATTGCTGAGTAACAGGTCCTCCAGGGTCTCCACATCGTCGTTCGGAAAGAAGTACTTGTTCGGAGGGGATGCCATATAGAAATTCGTAAATTGAGTCTCACAGCGCGAACATACAGTGACGTTTTGCTAGTCGTTTCTTCATGTCTCTTTGGTAAAAATAGTATCACGAATCGATATAATGCTCGATAATTACGCAAGGCATAAATGTTTGAAGACTCGCGTGAGTTGTATATCCGGTTTAAATACAATCGACAACAAGGCAGACAATTAACTGTTTTCAGTGCATTTCATTTCCTTATATGTATGGAAAAATTACTATAAATGTTGAAGGGAAGATAAAAAATGTGAGATACCCAAATTACGAAATAAATATTTGTTGTTTAGGAGTCATTATAAAAACAGAAAAATCGTCTAAATCGGTAACCGGTGATGTTCAAGGCAACTTATTTTTACTGCAAATTTTAATCACTGTAAGAAAGATAAGTAACGTCTTTCAGAGAATATTCTTTTTCGAAAATTACAGTTTCAGATACGAGTCGATTTTTGTACATACTATGGAAACATTACTGTTAATATCGAAGTGAAGAGAATTATGTGAGATAACCAAATAACGAAATAAATATTTAATTCTCCGATGACAATCGGTTCGTAAAAGTTGTGGATACACTCAGGAATCATTATAAAAATGGAAAAAGTTTGCTAAATAGGGATAAGACGTGACAAGGTAAATTGTTTCCATTGCAAATTTTAATTACCGTAAGAATGATAAGTAAACGCGTTTCAGGGGGAATTAAATATTCAGTTATTACATGACAGTCAATAATTTGTAAAAATTCTATATGCTCCCAGGTGTCTGTTCAATATACAAATCGAAAAATTTTCTAAATGGTTAAGATGTGATACTCAAGGCATATTATTTTTACCGCAAATTTAAATCACCGTAAGAAAGATAAGAGCAACGACGGGTTCGAGACTATTAATTTAATTAATTTCCGAAGATCACAGTCGAGACACACGAGTCGATGTTTCCACGAAACTCCGGTTCCTCTTCGGGAATACAAAAGTGTGTCCAAGTCCCACTTAATGGTGTCGAGTGAACGGTGCACGTTCAGCATTAAAATCACAGGTTCGAAAGTATGTACTGAGAAAAAGACCGTCACGGCGACCGTGTGCGATGCGTTGTATGCGGCTCAAAGACGGCGACTGGCCGGGAGTACCAAATTGTGCAGGTTAAAATTCTACTCGCGAGTGAGTGGCCTCAGGAGCGAGATAGGGTCGTCGGAGAAACTTGCGGTGTACAATACCTACACGCTCGTTGAACACGAATATGCTCAAAGGAACTCAGACTCTGATGTCCCAGAATTAACGGCACCTAGTGCGATCACCCTCGAAGAAATGAATTGTTATTGGGAAAAAATAGTTGAACAGAAAAGTGAGACATTAGTTCCAATTAAGTCGAATGGATCCTGACAAATTATTATTGCGGCCCATTGTCGTTTTGAAGTTGAAGGTTGATAAAAATTCAGTGATTTATGTTATATTTTTATGGTAGATCTTCCTCTTCTTATATTTATTTCTTTCTATTTTGTTGATGATAAAGGGTCTGTGATTTTTGTGGACGTAAAATATTTGAAAAATTTTAGAAAGGATGGAGGTTTTGACGTGATGATAGAAGACCGTTGTTATTGAACAGGGTGGTAAATGTTTAGTGTTCCTGTTTGTAATGTATTCGTCACAGTGGATAGTGATAGATCGTGATTTACCTGAATTAATGGAAAATATATAGAAGATTTTGGAAACACCTAATTTTCTGTGATGAACATTGAAGGTCATTATTAGACTGCGGATTTTTATGCAAAATAACATTTTCTAAAGTAATTTATAAAGACAGGAGCGAATGTAGAAATTTATTTTTCCTCTTAAGTATCTTATTGGGTTCAGACTAAAACAGAAAAGTTAATGGATACAATGAAACTTTTGTTTTTTTTCACAGAGCCCTATGAGCCATAAATGCATAAAATTCGCAGTCTAGTCATTATAATTCAACACACTGAGATACTAATTGGTCAGTGTTTCTAATATCTTCTTCGTCGTGTTTAAGCTGAATGAATTGAAAATATTTGCATGATTTTGAAAATATTAAGCTTTCTCCTGTGATCACGGAAGTGTATAATCTAAAAAACTGAGATGGTAAATTGTTTAGTATTAGTGTTTGTGACATCTCTCTGCGTTATGTTAGAGATACGTCGTTTTGTAATCTGAATTAGTGTGAAATTCTTGGAAGATTTTAAGAAGTTCAAACTCTCTACTGTTATCATTTGAAATCAGTGTAATTCAGTAGATTGAGTTGGTATATTTTAATGCTTCTGTTCATAATATCTCGTTCGTTCTGTGAATAACAGACTACTGAGAATTGAATGATGCCTTCCTGTGTGTAATCTACATGTGATGCAAACAGTTCTGAAGATTTTGAAAATATCGTACTCTCTGTAGTGATTGTTGAAGGTTAGAATGACAGAAAAATTTATTCATTGAACATCAAGATCCTGCTAATAATATTTGTTCCTCTTGTTAATGACAAACATTGCGTAATCTACATTTCTATGAAAAGCTTGGACACATCAGACATTCTGCTACTGACTATAGAAGCCTATAATGACTGGAAGATTGATTAGATAAAACATGAAAGTTCCTGCTAATTTATGCGTATAATTTAGAAGAAGATCTATAATGAGAAGATCTTCTGAGAAAATACGTTTCTTGATTAGACCTTCCAGAATTCTTGTTTAGGAACACAGATATAAGATTATAAAAGGATTACTCTTCATTGGTAACCGTTATTAAGAACAAATAGTTAGGTATATTGTGAAAAAAACATTGTTTCCCTAAAATTATGCAGATTTCAAAATTATACTTTTGAAAACTTGGAATAAAATTATCGAACAATTATAGAATCATCAACTTCCAATTTCGATAATCGTGAATAAGATATGCTAATTCATCGCACATTACTAAGCAAGAACGCTAAAAAACTATTTACTTCGTTTTGAATGAATTTTCATAATCAGACACGCTTCTTAAATAGATTGCAGTTGCATAGAGATGAAGAATATTAAGCGAATGCAATTGTTAGAAGGGAAGAATTTTAATTGAACTTGTCGCTTCGAATAGAGGAACGAAAGTTTCAGTAAGAAATCCAACTTTTAATTTTATACAACGTCCCATCTGTTCATTGTTTTATTTCTCTTACTGAATATTCCAACATACATCAGATTTTTCCGTCAAGTACACATAACAAGATAGAAGATACAAAACAGTTATATTTTCATCACGCTGAATTCATGACTTCTGGAATTCGGAGCGTGACAGCAATGGAAACCTCGATCCTAAAGATGAACATTTTTTCTGACTCCCTCTGTTCTTATACTCTTTAAAAAAACATCGCAAGATTTATCGTGCAAAACAGAAAATAAAGTACAGAGAACAAGCAATTCGTTTCCAGCATGGAAATTACGACTTCCCGTGTTTGTGTCACAGTAAATAAATTTAAAGAACAAAATACGAACATGAAAGTTGTATTTTAAGCCCTGATGAAGAATGCAGAATAGAAAATAGAAGCAATTTTATTTCAAATTTACGATATTTTGTAAAAGAACCAGCAATAAAATTCGAAGAGAAAGTAGTAAAGGCTGATATTTTGATTCGCTATTTATTTCTACATTAAACAGCCGCTGTTTAGCTTACTTTAAATCGCCGTTGATATTGCAAAGTTTTTACGTAACAATAAATTCAATGCAAATCATCTCAGAATTGGCCACCATCCCAATACCCCAGAAATATAATTCCTTGGTATTGAGAATCGACGCCGAATGAATACCAAAGCGCGAAACTAATTTACTTGCCCCGCGTTCACAAAGGTCCGAGTGGAATTGCGATCGGATATTATCTGTCTTTGATTTGCATTCAGAACCATCGACCCAAATGTACGAACAGTCTTATCAAAGAATCAATATGTGCCCGTGGCATCGGACCTTCCATCAGTTGATTTGCAAATTGTCTCAAGATTTGCTTGAACGTTTCTCAAAATGACGATCGAGATAAACGCGGTAAGGATTTATTCGTACATAATTAAATGTATCGACGAGTACTCGTGAAATATATTTGGAGTAAAATTTATAGTTAAAATTAGTGACTGAGAAAGTTGTGTATTTATTTTCAAATAATAATACTGAAGACGGAGGAAATTGAAATGGTACTCAGAGTGGGTTTTATGAGACTTTTATCCTTTTTGGCCAGTTCAGATAATATATTGGGAGAGCTATCTCTAATTCGTTTTATACTTCAAGAGAATTCACAATTTTATAAATATCAATAATCAGAAATTTATAAAGTAATTTTACATTTTAACAAAATATTTTAGTATTCATTGGTGGATGTGTACTGTTTACGTAAAACAGCAAGATATGTATTTTTTCATACAGGAAATGATGTTCTATGACTAAAATGAAATTTAAAGTATTAAGAAAAGGAGTATTCGTTTATTCATGCTCAACGTGCTCCTTGAATGTGTTAATAAATTCAGATCAAAACACCCCATTCACGATTCAAAAGTTTAAGCACTCAGATCATGAAATATAAAGTACCCTTTACTGCACTTTGACTACATTATTACGTTCACATAAAAAGATGGCTATAAAAGTTCAGATCTTTAAGGACATATGATGTAATAAGTAAAAACAGTACCCAACAGGAATTCAAAATTTGAACCGATAAAATTCCAAATTCAACTGAAACTATTCTACGCAATCTATTTTTTAGAAAAAGAATCCTATTTCTGTTATTGTCAGAAGAACAGTCATTCTACCAGAATGAAAAAATCAGACACTACCGAAGAAAATATTTTCCCATTGGTACACTATTCCAGGTTCACATTAACAATTCCCTCGGGGCACACCTCATGCTTCTATTGGTCCTTGACGACCAAAGACTTCATAGACGCGTAATCAGTCGGTTCGCAACATTGTGTATTTGTACCCGTCGATCGTGAGTCGATAGGAGCTGGCCGGTGGTTTTTAAACATGTGAGCGCGCACACGTACAGATCATACACACACACAGAGGTCCGATCAATTCACGTTGCCGACAGTTCACTCGAGTCAAGACTACGGCGTGGTCAGAGCCGTAGACTAGGTCAAGGAGAATCAGTGTTTGCCCGGAGTACTCTCCTTCGCGAAACGTGTACGTACGCATCAGTGACGCAGCGACGCCCCAGGCTCCGTGGTTGCAATTTATTTTTATTGCACGATTAATACCCGCTGGGTCCGAAATCCGAGGAATCCGCTTTCCCGCTCGATGGGAATGTTTGCGGTGTGTACCAACGGGTCCACCAGGCAATCAGGTTCAACCACGTTCGAATATATAATGTCGAACGAGTGTTTTCGTACAAAAAGTTTTTTGCTGTATTATTTGAATTAGAGATACCATTGATCTTATATTAAATAATATAATCAACGCCTGCCGAATTGTTTTCTCAGCGGGATCGTATTTTGAGATATATGAATAGATTTAGAAGGTTTACAGTAAAACGTATATTTTTATTTCAAGTAAAATATTATGAAGAATTAACGTTATTAACTCGAAACAATTGGTAGAAGACAAGAAAAAGTTTACAAACCCGACATAAGTTTTGAGCACACGAAATTAAAGTTAAAGTATTCATTCATTCGTAAGCAAGTCGGCACTTATGGCATATTAATAGGAACCAGTTATACCTTGAATAGGATAATGTTGATTTATAGATAACTTGACAATATAAATTTTGACTTTGTATATTATACTTTTACCCGTTAATTGTCGAGAGAAAGAAATCAGTCGAGAGATATTTCCATAATGATACCCTTGTCAGCTTACCACGAAGTCTGTGTAGTTGAATTTCTGCTTTACGAGAGGATCATTACGTTGACTGATTCGAGTTGATACGGATGGGGGGCGTAAGGGATTACCGAACAAGTTGACAGTGTCTCGATGCAAGTGCGTATGATAAATTTTATCGAAAAGACATGTGTTTTTGAGTGTATGTGTGTTTTACATGGTTCGAGGAGAAGAGTGAGATTTTGAGACTGAGATATGAAAAAGAGTGTTCATTAGTAGTGTGGCAGGCATGTGTCGTCTCCGAGAAGCTATTGTGGATTTGAGTTTAAAAGTAGTTCAGGCGTAGACGATTTATAGGAATAGTGAAAATATTCATCGAGTGACAGTACACTAATTAAATCTACATGTAGTGATAATACAACTACAATCGACTGAACAAATATGAATTTCGGTTAAAATTTTGTGTTTGTGTTTTTAAACGTATCGAGGCACATGGCAGGATAAGATTGAGGATCGTGGTTTATAATATGGATCGGGAATCAGTGACGCAAGGGATTCATACATTACAGCAGTGGGGAGTGTACTCTAGAACCTTGAATTATTCATGAGATATAAAAATGGAGCAGGAAATATGAATGAGTTTTATTACGAAACGAAGGTCATAATTATCTTAAAGTCATCGTCATTTAAATTCTTTTCATAAAAAGAGAAACATACCACGAAAGTTTCGAAATATAGTGAATACATTAGTACGAACATCATAGGATCTATTTTTTAACAATATACAAGAAACAAAGTGATTCAAATAACTAAGAACGGACATTTTGTACAAAATTAAAATGAAAATTCTAAAAAATGGTTTATTAATAACAAAACGACCCTAGAAGTATATTGCCATACAAATTATAACAATTTATAATTGAATACATCCAAGTTTATTTTTTCAAGAATAAAGAATGCACTTTAAAATATCTGTTTCGAATAAATTAAAATACGTTTTTCTATTATATGATTCGGAACAAAAAAGAATAGAATTCGTAAAATTTGAAAAAAAAAGAAGAAATTTACCTCCAATGACACGATGCCCCTCGCCCAACGTTTCCAATGACTTGCTTTTCTCTTCATCTCCTTTGTCCTCTAAGCACTCGAGTATACTGGGCTTGCATCCCATCGTTGGAACAAGTTTTCACTTCGCGTAAAACCCTGCAGTCCTTTTCCACATCGTCGAAAGTTTGTCGACTTGATTCTGCAGCAACGAGTTCACTGACAGTGTCTTTTCACGCGAGAAATATGGGAATAGGTATACAATTTCAGGCTGCTTTGTAATATGTAAGTGTAACTTCAGAGACGAATTAATCGACACAAAATTATTAAAAAAAAAAATCCAAATTGTTTCTAATTTACAAGAGATTTTCTTTTTGGAATGGCTTGGCGCAACTCAAATTATTCCCCATTAGTTGTATATTATGTTATTGGATTGTTGAATGATTATAAATATATATTAGAATATATTTCCTTTGAAAAAGAGATTTTTAATCGAAATAAATTACATTTGAATCGACGCGTATCCGAATTATACGTCTGCATTTTTGATCCCATGTTTAATGATTTTCAGGGAGATAAAGGTTATTATTTAAAATTCAGATGAAGATTAATATTGAGCGATTTTTACAATTGTATAATAAAATGAAGTACATTTGGAAACGGCATTTACTATTCAGCAAATTAATACTATCAACGATTCCTTTTGATTTATGGTATATAGTATACTAATTCTGATATTTCTTTCTGATCACTTTCCTGGTGAATGGCTTCTGTGAAAACAATACACTATCTAGATTCTAACTAAAATTAATAAAATACAAAAATCACTATAATTCGGAAATAAAGTCAGTGTAGACGAACATTTGCATTTATTTCTCATCGCATTTCCGTGTGTCTTTATTCACCTTTCGAATTGTAAAGTAATAGAAAAAGGACGAGTATTATTGTATTTATTGCTCACAGCATTTCAGTGTGTCTGATCATGAAACCCATTCCACTGAGATATGTTTCACCTTCAGAATTGCAAACTAATAAGAAGAAACGACGAGTATAGATCGTAACCCAGTAGAAAAAGACTCGGATAGATAAGTGACATTATTCGAATACAAAATCATCACTTTCAAAAGAATAAATTTGCGTATGTATGTCGAGCGGGGGCATTTTTATTCAGATCAGCGAGCTGACGATAAGCCAGCAAAGTTATCACCTTTTGAAAGCATCCCGTATAATGAAATCGGTTCTGCATAATCGCGACAAATATAGATTTGCAATGGGAAATGCTTCGTGGTTTGCATAATTAAATGCGCAACGAGAATTTCGATGCATGTATGTATCTGCCGTATGCGCCTCGCGCGGATGAGGTTGAACGTCCCCATTCAATGCCGTCCGACGAGTTACAGAGAGCGATGTCGTTAGTGCAGGAAGCGTTGAGCGAGGAAGACACGCGATCAATGACAACCATAACGCGAGAGATTATAAATATTCATGAAAAACAGTGGTCCCGTTGGCCGACGAGAAAACTATCGGGCATTATTTGTAAATTGATCGTGCCTCGAGTAAATATGTATATCCGAGCCTGTTGCAATCTCATGATGAATTCGATTTACATACTCTTTGGTACTAACAATAAGTAGTGTGTGTGGTCATTGATGGAGTAATATGAAATTACGTATTGTTTGAAAGTAGTGCGCTCATTAATATTCACTCTTCAATTTTCGGAGTCTTCAGGATGTTTGTTAAATCTCGAAACTTGAATGTGACCAGTGAAATTGGAAAGAGGAGGGAATGGAGAAGAGGGGAAATAAGAAATGAGAGTGCCCTTGGCAAAGTTAGTTTTTAAGAATATTTCGAGAAGTAAGTGTAAATCTTTTATAAGAGAGAAAATAAGAATTGAGAAAGTGGCCTTGGCAAAATTAGTTGTAAGATTATTTAAAAATGTAAGTCTAAACCTTTCAGGAATACTAACAATGAGTAATTGTTTTTACCCTTGTATGAAAATTAATTTGACTGCGATTCGAAAGACGAGTATATTTAAGATAAGTTAATTATGACAATACTTGGATTTTTTATATGGGACCCTTAGATCAAAAACGTCAAAGATCTAAAGAAGAAACACAAGGAACAATTTAAAAAATCAGTCTGAGAAACTCATTGATACAGGAGTAGGAGATTCATTAACAAATTACGATAACATGTCAGTAATTAGGATTGAGCCCTTGGCGGCACCTAATAAAATTAACTGTAGGCCTAGTATAATGGAAGAGGGACCAGAAAACAGTTAATTATATTATAAAAAGCTGTAGGAACAGAGGAAATCAAAATGCATATTACTTCCACTAATTAATTACTTGCGATTACATCTTCATAATTAACATCGAGCCCTGAAGTGAATACAATAAATACAGCTTTAGTTAGAGAAGAAGTAAGAAGCAGATGAATAGTTAAATCACATCTAAAAGACTTTGAAATGAGTAAACGAAAATAAGGGTTACTTCCGGTTGTTCATTACTCCCGAAGACGTCAATACTTATTATGAAGTCCTTAACAAGATCCAAGACAAATCTAACTGCAACTCTAGGATGTTAAAAAAAAATCGATTAAAAGTTAAAGCAAACAGAGGCAGCTGTATAAAGAGTGGAAACGCAAATTGGCATTATTTCTGGTGGTTAGGCAATTGTAACAACACTTCAAGAGTCAACAATAATGAACTTAGCAAAATTCAACGAACTTAATTTTTAACTCAGAAATAAATCAATAATATTAATAACAATGTTGTGCCTAGAAGGTTGAAGAATTGGAGGGAGAAAAAATGAGGGTACTTCTTGGTGGGAGACTTCAATGCCCGAAGAGTGATTTACATAGGTTCTGACGCCGGATCTGTATAGAATAATCTGTATATGTATAGGGTACAGTCGAAAGTTTGGTACAAGCGGGCAGAAGGTTAACTATACATGCAAAAATAAGTCAAAAATGTAGGATAAAATTCTTTTTCCCGCATTAAGAAGTAGACAATAATTATTCTGTATTAAATGTTAGAATATGTTACTCTCTATTAATTATTAGACTAGATTATTTTCAATCAATTTCAAATCTACTGAATACGCGTGCAATCGAATACGATCATGGCTAACGTGTCTGGTTTATTGCGTTCTGTTTCTACTTACTGCCATCACGAATATGTACATGCGTTTCAGCTTAATTTTCAAGTTCAATTTTCTCGAAAACTAACCCACGAATGGAAACGTTTTATTGCATACTTTCGATTTATTTTTTCATAAGAAGTCTTTGCTAATGTGTCTGTTCATGGCATTCCGTTTCTACTTACTACCATCGGGAATATGTACACGTGTTTCAGCTTAATTTTCAAGTTCAATTTTCTGGAAGTCATTGATGAAAAAATTTTATTCTATACTTCTGATTTATATTTACACAAGGAATCATTTCCTGTCCGTTCGTATCATCCCTTTGGTCGCAACCTATACATACACGGGACTAGAAATTGCGGAGCAAGCATTCTGCTCGCAACACTTCTCCGTTCTATTTGCCTTTATCTTATCGTCGGCCGTGAGGCGTCTCCGTGTAATTCAAAAAAGTCTTACGTCCGTATCTGAAACGCAACCGTGTTCTCCTCTTGTGGAGCCACGAACTCTCCTTCCTCTCAAGTTCAGATGATTAGAGAAACTGTGCGCCCCCCCCCCTATCTCCCTGTGTGCTCGTGCAGGGAATTTCTCCGTTCACCTTGAAACGACGTGTATATACAAGATTACACAAACTCGGAGCTGTAAACACGTCACCCTCTCTCTGCGTATCTTGGAAACTTAGATTCCAGTTTCCCACCTAACGGAAAGGTATGAACCAGCGTTACATCAAACGATCGTAAACACACTTTTGAAGCTATCAACGAACGATCGATCCCGTTGGCAGCCGGCCAAGTTGGGAAATCCATTTGGGTTGTATCGACGGAACACTGATCACGATCAAGATCGCGTTTCAACATCAGACGGATGAGTGTTTCTGAGAAACGTTTGAACAGTGGAGGCAAAAATGCCTTAGAAGAAATCACCGATCGAAGATTATCGAATATTACTTCAATAGAAAGTGGAATTAATTCGTTCAATACTATTTCAGTTTCTAATTTATTTCAGTAATAGTTCTTGTATTTAATAGTATTGTAATATTTGTATGCGTGAAATGTACATAGTATTCTCATGTTTATCGCGATGGAGTCTTATTAATAATCTTTGATTACGTCTTTACTGATGTATATATTCCAGAACTCACTTGGTTAAGGGGATAGACCAAATTATTTACCTTTTATTTCAAATTGACAGTGATTGAAATTAATATCAGAATAGTCACTTTCTTTTATGTACAAGGATTATTCTGTCAATAGGATCAATGTCGTTAAATATGAAAATTATGTGTTAGACATTTATAGCTGGGTTTGAGCTTTCCCTTGACAAAGTTAAACATTTGGTATAGGTATTATTTTACTATAGTCACTGCTATTTTGTTTTCAAACGGTTCTTCACACACCATTGTTAGATGTTCTACCTTACTAAGGCATTCAAAAGTATAAAAAAGTGATAAGTAGTATAAAAAAGATAGGTGAATAATATGACACGCAATTTTCTTTTAAACAATAAGGTCGCAGACCTTGTTCGGTTTTTTAATACAAACTGTGAAATTATAATTATCAGACATATGTGCCAGCAACCTTTAATAAAAAATCCAAGATGTATGTATATGATGCAGATAGCGAACGTGTTACATTTATACTGTGTGCCAATGATATGAGACCATATTTCATGATTAATGAAAGAATAGAACATTTTTCTAAATAGGATGTAAAAAACTGATGCAGTCAGTAGTTGCATAAAAAATGACGCATGTATAATTCCGTGCATGTTGAATTGCAATTGTAAAGAAATTCCACGTATTTTTGAAACAAACGAAAGGCATGTTCACACACTTATAATCAGCATTTATATATGCACCAACCCACCCAATTGCCCTCCGCTTCATACATTAAAATTTCTAATTTAAATTCCTCGGTCCACATTGATAAATTACAATTTACAAAATTATTGTTTACAATTCTTGAAAAACCCCGACCACAGACGAAAGGAACGTCTCTTGTAATTTACAGTTTCGTCTGCACTAACCCACTAGCTCTCCACTCCATAGACTAAAATTTCTAAATTCCTTAGTCGAAACTGAGAAATTATCACTTCTGGCCATCCTTGTATATACGATCCAACAATTCATAAATATCCTTACCAAAACTGAGAAATTATTACCTTTCGCCATCCTTGTACATACGATTTAACAATTCTTAAAATATCCCTACCACAAACGAAGGAAATATTTAAACACTTGTAATCAGCAGTTTTATATGCACAAATCAAATTGCTCTCTACTTTCTAGATTAAAAATTTCTAATTGAAATTCCTTGGTCAAAACTCTCACCACCCCTGCTACACCACCAATAACCCCACCAAAAACGAAGGGAATATTTACACTGCTATAATTATAACAGTTTCGTATGCACGAACCTAATATATGTAACATTTGCTTCATTAATCGCTACACCTGATTTCACAACACTCTTACTGGCAGCAATGCTACATCCCCAATAATATCAGTTACCATTTAGAAGGAAGAAGAAAAATTGCCCTTTCGCGGACGAAGTTCACGGTGTTGTGTTGTTCCCCCAGTTGTATTATCCGCTTCACAAGATCACTGCACTGACAAGCGGGACAGTAGTTCGTTAATCGCGGCCGTGCAACGACAACGGGACGAGTCAACGATATTTTCACCGACGAACCGTGAACAGTCGCGCGGCTGTCGATCCATTGTTAGGCGACACGGTGCCTCGGAGATGTGCGCGATGTTTTAATAAAGCTAGACCCAGTTGTAGATGGCATGCTGGCCTCGAAACTACTGACTTTAAACTTCGCAATTTCGCGAGGACGACGACGCGTAGAGGAAGAGGCTACGGGACCGAGGAGACGTGTCTCCCCGGTTCCCCTTCTTCTTCGACTCGCGATCGGTTCGCCAAATATTTTATTTGCTCGGGGGAGAGAGCGTGGATCGTTTGTCGAAGGTGTAACGATAATGTGCGATACGTCGACGTTCCGTGTTTAAACGTTGACAATGCGCAATGGCGGGGAGGCTCGCGAATAAACAGCGTGCACCTGTGGTTTCTCTTTGGATGACATCTATAATATAATAACTTTTCAAATGAAATTTCTTGCGATAAATTTTTAACATGAAATCTCCTGTATTAACTTTTCAGGTGAAATCTTCTGTAATAACTTTTGAGACGAAATCTCCTGTATTAACTTTTCAGATGAAATCTCCTGTATTAACCTTCCAGATGAAATTTTCTCTGTGATAACGTTTGAGATGAAATTTCCTGTAATAACGTTTCAGATGAAATCTCCTATAATATCGCTTCGAATGTTAAATATCTGTAGATCATTTTCTTGTGCGTATACGAAAAGCGGCGAAAATGTTTTGTGCACCAATTAGCAATCCACTATTTTGAATAATAACTAGGTGATGTAATTTAATTTGAAAAATGTCTTCTGAACTGTTTTGACAATTTAGAGAAATTTAAACCGTTTTTTAGGCTGCGTTTAATAATAGAGGAGTTCATAATAGCAGACAGTACTAGATTGTTATCGCTGAATTTCGCTCTTGACACTTTAATTTAGATATACGAATGGTTATCATCTTTTAGCTTTGTTTATTTATATGTGGTGATGACTATAATGAAATTGTAATAATGTTTTTAGTAATGAATGAAATAATCTGAGATTTTTCCAATAGAGGTGAGAACCTGACAATTGGCAGTGAAAGTGATAATTCAGACATCAGTTAGGGTTTTCGAACGAATTGAAATATGTGAGGATTTATTAGTGAAACTGTGGGAACATCTGAAATATTGATATAGCACTGTTAATTGAATTATGTTAGTGCTGAATTTTAAATGAAATCGATCCTAAGTTTTCCAGTATTGATATGGAACAACCAAGTAATATTAAAAACGACAATTTATCGTATATTAATACAAACACTTTAGAAACATGAATTATGGCAGCTATTAAAAAAATAGTACTTACATACTGACTAATAAGAATACTGGAAAGGTTTGAGGTAATAATACTGAGCTCTGGTAATATTAAAAAATCTGTCAACATTTTTAACAGTGCTTAAAAATATTATTGACAGTTTGTTCGTCTTTGTAGGTGTCAAACGCCGAATATTTTCAACGAATTAATCGTAATCGAAACGACAACGTGCCGTGACGTGTGATAAGTTTGCACCTCGATACCGAACAACACGTTATGAAATATTCAGCAGAATCTCCTTGAGAGTATTATTCGATTTGAAAGGCTAATAACGTGGTATGCTCTTTGAATTGCGAACAGTGAACGGTTGCACGCCGGGAACAACCGGTTATTTTCGAGGAATCTACGAAATCGAAAGTAGAAGCACAAATTATTGAAACTTTCTGTGGGAAAAAAGTTATCGCATTAAGGAAGAATTCAGAGAGAAAAGTGATATACAAAGTTTAACAATATTAATCCTTAGGAAGATCAAACATTCAATAGTTCAATAGTTTGAAGTGTCAATAAGTTAGATGCTTACATAGTAGGAAAATTGGGAATTTTAAATATTCAAAGATTCAGAAGTTTAACACGTATCATGATTTTTTAACGACACCGCTCGATAAAGTTACTGTGTTGTCTGTAATCTTCTAGAAGTTAAAGGAACTTCATATTCACTGTAATTGTACATTACATCCAAAAGTTTTATATTGAAATTAGGAAAATAATACTTCAGTTTGACTGAAAGAAAATAATATTCGTGTTTATGAAATCCACTTTGAAACTGTCGCCACTAGACTGCTCGATATTATAAGGCAAGAAATTTAGCAAATTAACGAAGAATGTTAAAGAATGTTAATTGTATCGTTTATGGATTTGTATACTAGAGAAGGTATACGTTAGTTTACAAACGAAGTCTAATGTAAAAAACATTCAAGTAATCATCCAAGAAGAAGAAAAAACCAAATACTTTTATCCACACGCTCCATACAGCCTCTGTACCTAAAATCTCATCTTCATTTACATATAAGTATACAGACCTACGCTCTTAAAAAGTCCAGGACGCTACTACAAAAAAAATTCGATCAATATGGGGTGTATAGTAACATAAAAAACGACTCATAATAAGTGAATGTGTACCAAAATAGTGAATAACATAGTAAATGAAGTGCACGAGAGATAATCTCTGACGCTCACATATTACTAAAGTCTGATAATGATACTCTCTCTTTACCATTAATAACAGAACACATAATAAGTTGGATAAAAAATACTTTCTGAAAATATTTAAACAACCTCATAAAAAGGTATACAAATGTTTCTCATTAACAATAAATATGTATTCATACATACGTCAGAATATTATAATGAGAAAACAATTTTTCTTTCTAACAACGATGAGAAATGAATATTTTATTCTAAAAAAAAAACCAACAGATGGTTTTAATAAGGAGCTTATTCTGCCGGGTTACAATTACACTTTTAATACATAACAGGCTGCAAAATAAAATACAAAGATGAAATTATATTGATTATATTATATTATTATAATGGAAAAAGGAACCATGAAAGCGAAGAGGCGCGCTCGGTGATAGTCAAAGCGGAATAGGAGGTATCTAGAATTTGCACGTGGCAAATATAAGGAACATCTAACAGTTCTTATTGCCAGTTTGCACAGCGCGAAGACAGACCGCGGTGGCACAAAGCGATTATTTGCACGGGGACGCTTTTGTTTCCATCATGTAAATTATCCGTTGCCTGTGAGCTCATCGTACAATCGTAATTGTTTCACTCGTTACACAGAAAAAAAAAATGTATCCTTTCAGTAGTATATACCCGCAAATGCATGAATACAACGGCAAACGTCTGATCAAAACAATATGATGATTGTTGGTTACTACCAATAGGTGAATTTGGAATCCAACCATTTTGATCTTTTGAGCGACTAATTGGAGTACAGATTTGGATTTTGGTTGGATATCTAGTAAAAATGTATGGCTTTAAAGTAAACATATGAAAGGTTTGGTGATCCATAGAGTAAAAATTCTATAAATATATTGAAAGTTCGGGGATTCGTGGGGTTAATGTTATATAAATGTATGGAAAGTTCGATGGTCCATTGTTATACAAATTCTACAAACGCGTGAAAAGTTTAATGAGTTATGATTCTAAGAAATTTAATATAACTCTCGAATGCAAATTAAGTTATTGCTGAAAACAGAGTATATTTTGGCAGGGTATTATTTCATTTTACTAAACTGTAAATTCAAAATGTCAACTTTAAGAATTCACATGACAAAACATTTTCAATTTTAAATTTCAAATATCAAATTTAAAAATTGAAGGTAACTCTCAAATGTAGATATTTCAATGAATAGTTAGAAAGATTTCGGCAAACATTTTATGGGATTGAAAAGACGGCGAATAAAAGTAATCCATCCGTAAGTAAAATTTATAAAATTATCTTCAGTCATTTCATGAAAGTAATATGTATAAATGGTATTAAAAAAAATTAAAATAAATGAAAATCTGCTTCAAAGTCCGATGTCTAAATACTTATAAACAACACTTATGTAAATTTTAAAACTATTGAGAAATAGTATATAAACTATATTAAAATTGGTATTAATGTTCCGATTAATAATAACAACCAAAAAAGTTACTATTAATAGAGAACAAATAGATGAGCAACTTGAAGAATTTAAGAAACAACACTGAAGATAGTCGAAATAATAACAATATTGTGACTTAAATCTCGAGAGTCAAATAAAGTTGATAAACAAAGTGAGATCAATTTCTTGTTATTCCCCTTTTTGTCAGTAATGTTCAACAAATAACAAAGATGATTCTATGTATTTACATTATTTTCAGGAGATTTCTTCATTATTTATTATCGAATAAGATAAGTTGATTAAAGTGTGAAATGTTGCTTTTTAGTTAGACCCAATCACATTATTATTTAATCCTTATTTCCAACTATAATCCTTTCACATTTATTGAGGATTGTGATTAAGACTTAGAATTAATGATTGATTTTACAAATCCTTGGAGTATCGCAAAATAAATCAAAGGCCTACATGGTTCAAATGATAGAGCTTCGCGTAATTATTTCGAAGCAATTAAGACTGACTTACAATAAACAAGAAGAACAATAGAGAAACATAATAAACAGAATCGATCGTATTCTGCTTTGCTGGAATTCAAAAGGAATCGTAAAAAATGTTTCTCGCATATTAAAATGACTTGCAAGCAGAAAAACAAGCTAGTTAAGTCGTGGGAGTGTTAAAAAGTATATGTAAATGTCGACATCGGTGGCTATTAATAATCGCACTTTGCTCCTCGATTTCTAACTGTAAGTTCCATTTATGCATTAATATTATTAAACCTTGTTGTCGTGTGCCTATTTAAATACGTATACACATAATTGTTGATTCTGATCTTCGCAGGGAAACCGTAATACTTATAGTTTAACCGGCGTACTCAGTGCAGTTACCATGGTCATTGCAGTATTGACATTGTTTAACATATGTGATGTAACAGGGATATAAACATTACGAATTGTACTACATATTCAGAATTGAAGCAGAGGAATCATTATTACGAGTAAAAATAATTGTGATTTTAAGATTTAACTGTGATTCTAAATGAAAACCAGAAGGAAAAAAAATTGATAATGATCGAGAATATGAACTTTCGTAAATTAATTTTAATAAACATTCTGATGTCTTCTGATAATTGTTGAAAGAGTAATCTTTATTTTCTCTGCTTTTTATCTTGTCCCTAAGAATATAATAATGAATGGAAGTAAGTCTACATTCACTTATTCATAAAATATTGAATATTTAATAAATACTATTTTTATAGTGATAACTTAATGATTAACTAGATATTAATATAAGGTTGAATATTAACTGCTACCCTTTTTCGAGAATTTCGAGATTTTCTAGAAAATTAGGGCTATTTTGAGGAAGTAATTTTCAAGTGTTTGAATTACTACGACGAAAGTGTTCACTGTAATATTTATGGAACATCTATCATTTACAGTATTAAATTTAAGGTGGAAAAAAGACTAATAAAACTAAAACTGTTTGTAATTTTAAAGTAAAGATTTATAAACATTGAGGCAATACTTGAGGACTGTTTTGACGACCTGAGTTATACAAAATGCCAATTTTCATATAGCAATAAATTGCAATGTCTTGTACTATGCAAATTAAAATAGCAACAGGAAGTAAGTCTACATTTATCTATTGTAATTTCTACGTACTTAAATATAAAATATAAGCATATTTGTCCTTAAATATAATAGTTTTAACAACAGAAATTATCTACAGAAATCACAAACTGTTAATTAAGAGAAAAGCGCCGCTATATCAGTCGATAGTTTTCTTGAGAATTTTTTACTGTTCCAGGGACAAAAGTAACTTTCGGAAGATTTAATTATCGCATAAAATCGAAGCAAATTTTCTAATAGTGTCAAGTATCGACCGCAGGGAACATAGTAGTCAAATGTTTTCTCATGCTTCGGTAACCAGGAAACTGTCAATTTTTAGAAGTATTTTAACGAAAAGCAACCTTTCGAATTTTTATTTATATTGAATATACGCTTGAACGTTCAATTGGACGCAGAAATGGTGAAATGGTAATCGATGAGCACGGTACATGAAAGTTTATAAATAATGCCAAATAGCAAAGAAGCGAGAAAAAAGAATCAAAGACAGTTTGGTTGGTTATATGAGGTTCGTCAACAAAGTAATGTATCAAAAATTACGTTTACGTTACATGGTTTGGAATTAGATGATTATATTCTGTCTAAAACTTCACGATTACTATATCTGTATAATCCTATACTTCTTACGTAACTTCTATATCTCTATGTTTTATTTGGTTATAACACTTTATTATAGTTTCCGATTGCTTTTGAATCCCACTTACCACAGTCAGTATTAGTGTAGTAATTAATTGTAATCGCACACTTTATTTTTAAACAACCACCTATAATTGTTTAATGAAATTACGAATTAACATAGCATGATAATTGGTAATGAGTATTTTCGGGATCTTCCTATTTTAGTGCTTAGTAAAATATGCCATTTGGATTGGACTCTTTCTAACAAAATTTTTAACTAGAGTTTCTTCAAAATTTATCACGCCTTCCATTAATTTTTTAAACAAGTCTTGCTAATTTTGTACGATAGTTCTATACTCTTTTGTACGGTATGTTAAGAAATAGCATGTAAATTTCACAGAAAAATTAAAACACTAACAACTTAACAATACCAGGAGAAATGCTTGTTTTGAAATTATTTTGTATATTTGGTCAATATCTCCAAAGTATATCGATTTTTAATTACTTATTGGGTTTTCAAATAGCACTCGATGTATCGTGGGACGCCATCTTCAGAACCATAGTTCCCAGAAAGATAGGTTTAGACTTTATTTTACGTTTTCTTCCTGATAGTCGCATAAATTTAAATTTGCAAATTTTTTAATAAAACTTTTATCGATCTTTTTTATATACTTTGGAAATTTAGAAACCACAAAGAGAAATTGATTATCCTCTGAAGTAGGAAGACTTACACATATAGACCCACTCGAATCTTTAAGAATACGATTATTTTAGAATATCGAATAACTAATTTCTCGAAACGTTGCTCACCGCGTAATATTAACATTTTCCAACAAGGTCCTGTGCGCGCAAAAGTCGATAAAACCGCTACCCGCCATTCAAGCGCACATTAAAGAAAAGTGTTTGCGATTCTGCGTGGACCGGGTGGGTCTGAAACATTGGTCCCCGATATTAAACAGCATCGCTGAGAATCGGAGCTTGTTGAAAATCAGTATGTACAGTCGGAGCTTGTGCCGAAGGATAAGGGAGAGAGTAAATACGGAAGAGAAACTCGAAAAATTATGGTAATTCTCCTCTGTAGGTCCGAAAAACCTATCGAACTTTAGTATCGACTGATAAAAACGGTGTTATTAAAAAAAGAGAATTGTACTTTGTTTTATCATTAGTATAAGAAACACGTAAATTTTTAGTAAATATTTAACTAACATACGACTAGTTTATAACAACCAGAATAGTTTTGTACAAAATGGGTGGGAGGATAGGGTTTGCACCTGCGTTGCTTCCCCAAGCTTAAACTTAGAAAGCATTTACACTTCAAAAGTTGATTATTTGCATTGTGATTACCTTTTGTGTAGCATGAACGAATTCTCCATAAATTTTTATTAAATCACCATAAAATATTTACATCAAAGTCAAAATATAGATTGTTTAATCGTTAGTGTCAATAAGAATCCAATTCTATATTAATATAAAAACAATAATAATTCCACTTGTATTTACCCAAATTCCACATTTCCAATCATAACAAATCGAATACGTCGACAGCTTCTTCAATTCTTCTCACGAGTATCATTTTCAATGATACCACAGTTGGGTTAAATAATTTCAAACAGAAGAAGCTCTTACGAACGTTGCTGCACAAAAGGTTCTCACATCCCTTAACGCTTCGCCAAACAATTTCCTCGTTTCCTCTTTCGGATACTACTCTCAGAAAGTTTAAGCTTGCAGGTCGTATCCGTTGGACTGAAGAGAAGGATGGGGGGAGAAAGGAGGCAATCTGGAAAAGAGGCTGAGGGGATGGAAGTGGAGGAAATGGAATATAGCGGGTTCGAACGGCCCCAGTAAAGATAAAGAGGGAGAGAATGAACTCTGACCTAACTCGCTAAGGTGAAAGAAAGTGGAAGACGATAGTTTCGATCGTCCAGGCGGTGCGGAAAGGATCGAGCCTGGCCCATTCTGTACACGAACTACCTGTTGCGGTGCCTTGTCGATGCGGTGGCCGTCTGCGCGAGGGATTCGTCGAGGATCACCTCGATCACCATCGACGGGATCCCACTGTCTTCGAAGTATCTGAACATCCTCTACTCCGGTCTGCGGGACAACGAGAAGCTCACACATTTGTCGCTAACGAGATGCCGCATCGGTGACGTTGGTTTGTATCATTTCTTACCATTCTAAGTTCCTTTAATTAACAGTGATCTCGTATCGTTTGGAGTATGATACTTTGAGACCATTTTCTTTATGTTCGTTTTGATCGTTCTTTTCGTGTCGTTCATTCTTTGCGAAGTACTTTTTAGTTATTATATTTTTATTATTTAGGTTGTAACGCGCTGCTAGAATGTTTGGCGAACGTTCCGAATGTATGTGTCCTGAATCTGTCGGGGTGTCGATTGACCAGGAGGAGTGCTGCGAGCTTGTCCCTGTTTTTGAAGAGAAGGAGGGCTGACCTGATGCAGAACGTTTGGGCGGAGTCCCCTGTAGGGTCTCATCGAGAAAATTCCGTTAAGAAGGTGAGGAATTTTTGAAAGAATTTATGGAGATAATAAATGATAATTCACGGACTTTGGGATTTTGATCAATTCGATTTTGTTATGATTCGGCCCATAACTATGGAAATTTTTATAATCATCTACAGTATACTAAATCCCGTGAGATTATAAAGTATATAAAGATTACAAAATATATCAAATTTACACAGTATTTGAACATTACTGTTCGTAATTATTTGTCCTATCAAAGAACGGTTGATTATGTTTCATTTTACTCTTCATTTTGGGAATCTTCAATAAATGGTCATTTTGTGAGAAACGGTTTATTGTAAGAAGACTAGCTCTTTTAAAAGATTGGCACATTATTTAATAAAGTGAATCTAGTTTCGATGGACAAATAATTATCAGTGATAGTGTATACTTTAAAGTAGGTAGGAGATTATAAAGGGATGGATAACTCGTGATTATATAGAGAGAAAGAGACAACATTAAAAATTACACGAACATTTTATGACATCTGTAGATACAAGACTATAACGATCTAACAAAATGATTTTTTTCCAGGTTCAGGGCCTGCACACGTTGATTCTGAATCAGAATCCAAAATTCGGCGACAACGGCGTCCGGCAGTTAGTGTGCACTCTAAAAGTCGATTGTTTGCTGAGATCGTTGAGCCTGAAACGCTGTGGCATTACGAAACAGGGCGCAGAGTACATCATTTGCGTTCTGCAGTCAAACCATGTATTAACAAAGATAGATCTCACTCGGAATCGTATACCCATTAATGTTCTTCAAGTAATACTGAAACTTCTGAGACGGAACAAGGATACAACGGAAGGAAAGCCAGCGAAGAAACGATATTTCGTGAACTGGATTACGACGAACAATATTCGGAAGCCCGTAACTAAAATCGATAAACGCACGATAGATCGATCGGTAAGTTTCTCTTTTTGTGATTTCACCTTGATACTGTGGATTTTATGCAACTAAAGAAATGGAAGAAAATAAACAAATTCGATAATGGTTAATAAAAACATGGATCGTGTGTAATAAAATATTTAGATAGAAGAAATAGCATTCTGTTTAAGACATTTTATTCGAGTGATTATAGTACGTATTACCAAATATAAATAGTTAAATTTTCTAAGAAAACTGGAGGACTTATGACTACATTGCAGTGATTTATGCTAGTACTGACTTTACGTACGACAATCTGTTAAACGTTCCTCGGGTTCTAGATACAATAAAAGGGTAATTGAACTTCCTTCAATATTCATCTACACTGAGTTTTATTTAATCGTATGTAATTGTAAATGCATAAAGTCTGTAGTCTAGTTACGACCTAATTCTCCTTTTTGTGATTTGATATAAATATCTACAGTCCGTACACCTTAAATTAGTGGTATACAGTTAATTTATTATTATTTATTCAGAGGAGACTGCATAGAAATATTCTGAAAAAATGTACGTTGAAGAGGTTCCCGAGGATACATGGACGACCAAACGAGCTTAAAGAAAAAAAGAAACGATGTTCTCTGAAGAAGAAGCGTCTACGTGAGCTGCAGCGCCAAATGCTGGATATAATTAGTTGTAACGATAAGCTAAAGGAAGAACTGACTAGCAACAAAGCGTTATTGGATGCACAGGTACAAGAACGTTCCAGAACAGAAAACGAGATGCAGAGAGTATCGGTGCAATTGAATGACCTCAGGAGCAAAGTCATCATGGTCAATTGCCTTCGTTCGAAGCTTCACAATGACAATCAGGTGTTACAGAAGGATCTTCGACATTTTTTTGAGAAATTTGAGAAGCTTTTAACGATGAAACAAACTGAAGTCGAGAAATTGGACGGTCAGGATGATTCCAGTGAACTTGAATCTTTGTTGTTCCGACAAAAAGGATATACCGTAACGAATTATTTAGAAAAACAATCTTATTATCCTCCAACGAGAGAAATAAACATAACGACTTTAGTGGAGTCGTAATACGACGACATAATATGTGTCGTTAATTTTTAATTAGATATTGATGTGTAGTATTCACGTAAGATTTTGTACTAATGTATTTGTAATAAAATTGTTCTGGAGAGGTATCCTGAATTTCTCGATGTAAATGTCAGTTATTTTTTATATCGTTAGTGCAGAAGTAGTTTCAACTTTCAATAGAAATATTTTTTAATTTTTATTATCATGAAATATTACAACGTTCCTATAATTGCGACGATAAAAATTCTTTTGTTAAAGTAAATGTAAAAATCGATGAAAATTACCAACTTTGAGGGCCTGTATTTTTTAAACAATTCGTGGTGCAATAATAACTTATGTTTCGATTACTTTTTTGATATACATCTATATATTACTCACTTATATGTAATAATACAGAATAAAAGTATACTCTTAGCATTTGAATACATAATGCATTTATTGTCACTATTAAACTGATGTATTAACAGTGGAAAAATAAAGTACTTTACTCAAATTTACATAACATTACATATACGTGTTCATAATAGCAATGTTAAACCTAGTTACTTTTTTTGTTCCCGAAAAAAATGTAATACATAATACCACCGACTAGGTATAGGATAGACTTATCATCTTATGGGACTTCGTGTCTCATGTTCTGAAATACCGATAGTGTAAAAAGTCAGGGATTTTCTGCTGCCCTGTACGTTATGAGAACGGTGAATTTGTGAACTACGTTAAAGTAGACGTATTATCTAGAAAGGAGTCTTGGGTTCTAGTCCCGACGGACCTATTGGTTTTTTTCCGCGTACAAAAAATTTATTGCGTTTAATATTGTTTTTATGAATATGTATATGTATTATTATGTACATTTGAGTAAATTATTTTATTATTCCATTGTTATTACAACAGTTTAACAGTGACAACGAACGCATGTATATTTTCAAATATCGGACTAACAGTATATTTTTATTCTATATTATTACATATAAGTGAGTAATACGTATCAAAAACGTAATCGAAACACAGATTTTTATTACATCACAAACATCGCATAAAAGATATTTCGTTATATTGACATTTGTAATAATTATGGATGTTGCGGGGAAATCTATTGACATTATGGAACATGTAACGAAATATCACTGTAACACTTAAAAAAGTTTAAAAGTTCCATTTATATCATTGTTCTGTGAAAATGTTCATACTTCCAGCAGCATTCATATTCCAATCAAAGAATTTACAGAATAAGGAAAAGGAATCTAAAGTAATTTTCAGTAGTTCCATACATCTTTATCTCTATCCTAATATAGATATTTTTATTCCCGTCGAATCGTATAGATACACGCAATATGAATGGAATATATAACACTTCATTTGTGCTAAAAATACTCAGAATTCATGCTTTATCGGTAACGTCGGGTATTAACACCAAAATTGTAAGGGGGCTTCTGACGCCCTCATAGCATAGAACAGAAAATTACATCGCATGTTAGATCTATTCTTATATCTCGTCTATGGTAACAATGAGTTCAGGAATATAATATCATCAGCTGGTAACGCAGATTGACCGCTAAATTTAATTTGAAATTATTAAAATTCTTCAAGCATTGAAAATAATATATTCTTTTTGTATATTACAAATAAGTTAGTAAATGTATTAAACATTGAAATAAGATAAATGTACTTAATGATGAAATGAAATGTTTGCTCATATTTTCTCAACGAGTTTTTGTGATTGCAACATAATACGTATATACTTGGAAGCAATTAAAATGTAATAGGACATTGGAAAATAAAGTATTAAAATGTATTCCAAATAATGTCTTACAAGTGCAAATTTTGTGCATTCGTCAATTAAAACTATGCAATTCCATACGTCTTTTTGAATGAATTAATCAAAACTAGTCACGGCGACAACAATTGTAATTCCAGAGATTGATGTTGCATTATAGAATACATTTGAAAATTGCACGTCTCTGAGGCATTTCGAACGATTTACATAAACGTTGTAAATCTTCTCTACTATTATTTTTAACCGAAGAATTCTTCCAGATACGTACAGAAAGGAAAAATATTTTCACAAGCTTTTTTTTACTTTGTATTTACATTTGACGAAGAACCGTAATTATGATAACAATTACAACCAATGAGAAGTATTGTTGTACTGTTATTCAATGTAATTACCGTTATCCAATGAATTGCGTTTGTCAATAGGATTACGCTCACGGAAATGTAATTCGGAATCTGTCGGAATGTAGCAAGAAATACTCTATGAATTCAATCAATACACAATTTATTCAGTACACTGTTTAAACGTTCGTGTAAAGTTTAAATGTACGTTTAAGAACAATTAGAAACGTTACCTGAAACGTAAAGTTAGGGGTGCTGACATCACCGTTAGAAAATGACGTTGCACAAAAGATCGCATTAATCTTTCGAATCGCGAAACGATCAAAACAAACCTGCTCCTGTTTAAACTAAAATCAACGTTAGGTAACTACAGACTCGATTACCGATCAGTTAATGCAACGTTTCCTGCGAGAACAAAATACAGATTTGTAATCGTCTAAACGTTGACGGCCTTGCGTAATCCATTTATCCCGGAATATCTGCGATTCCATTGCGATTCCGCGGGTCATGGATCGGACAATGTACACATCCGTGAAATGTCCACGTTTTCCAGACTTCCGTTGCAAAATCTATTTTTCGTCGATTTTTACGATCGTTGTCCCATCGATTTCAACGATTTCGCGCGTCAACGACACGTCGCTTGTTTTCCGTTTTGGTAACGCGTTCATCCTATCAGCATCGTAGAAAAATTAGATAAGATAAAAGCACCGATCATCATCATTATCAACGCGTCAATAGCGGTTGCAATTGTATGTATATATATATACGTTCGATGAAACGTTTTCCAGCCACAGGAACATGTACTTAGATACGTGATGGATAAAGTTGCGTGGTGTGGGGTTGGGGAGGAGGGAGGGGTGGTGTGAGCACGTGGCGGCGTTCTTTGCATAATGCACGAACATCCTTGTGATAGAGGAAACAGAGTTCTCTAATGAGACCACGGTAGCGTGAATTTCAAACGAGGCGTGGCCGTTCCTCAATTCCCTCGAAGATCTGTCATCCGCGATGCAATCGTGATGCAACCTACCGATACACATTTAATAACATCGCGACCCGCCGTCGCCTGTTTTCTGACGAATCTCTTTCTAATCGACTCGTGAAGACCTTTGGTATTTAGCGCACACGATAACTTGACGATCACCGCGCCGACAGGAATGTAAATAATTCCAGCAGAAGAAACAGCTATTTCCATCGACATATTTTTTTCTTATCGATTTCCGTTATCGCAATTAATTGTCTCCGTCTCCCGCGCTTAATCCTATCCCGGAACGCTCTATTACCCTAATTAGACCGATGCAAGTCGAACGTCGTTTCTCCGACGATCGAATGCCGATGGCACGCGAGCTATTCGAAACTTTGTTTGCTCGATCGAAATAACTATCGAGTCGATTCACACGCTTCTGCTGGTGTTCTGTCTATGTATTTGCCTTATTGAGCTCCGTTTTAATTAAGCCAGACGGACGGTGATTTAAGGGGTTTAATGTTTTAGAGAATGATCGGAACGCTTGGGAGAATGACAATCTGTTGAGGAAAGATCGAACAAACGGGGATTCCCTCTGATTTACATTTCGTTTCGCTAAGTTTTTCTATTGTGGTCCTTGACGCGTAAGTTCTGTCGTTATCGTGTAACAAAATCGGTATGCAACTATGCAGTAGTTGTTTTTTTTTTCATTTTTACTTAGAGTATTTACAATCCATCACTCGCAGGGAATTATAAGGAAATTTGGTGACATTACATCATAACGTGCGAAGTAACTTACAATTTACTTCTTAGTTACGTATAAATAGTAATTATTGTTGTGTACCTATATATTTATTAGGAAATCGGTCCATCAGATTTAGGGGCATGTAACTTTTTAGTCTGTACATCCGACTGTGTATTAAATGTATTAATAAGTAATACGATATTTGTTTAGCCATCAATAAGCCGGGTTTGAAGTCAAAACCTTTTTTAGTCTTTTTTCTGTATTAGGAATGATGGAGGGTACTGAAGAACGGGAACGAACATTAAAATAGGGGATTACCTATTGACACACCTAATAAATTTCGATCATAATTAATTCTTGATTGTCGACAGTATGCATTAGTCTAATCTGCTCTCCCTAAATTCTAGCTACCAACAACTAGTATCCTTTCTGTACGAAGCAGCCGTTTCGATATACGTTTTTCTTGTTTCACTTTGCGCAATCCAATGTCTTCGTCGTTTTCGAGTCTTCCCTAAAGCCCATGTTCAGTCTCTAGCGAAGCATTGTTTCGCAAAGTAATCCCTGTTTGTTCCTTCGTAGCAACAAAGCGGCTACACACGTCGACATAAACCGTCGAACGCTGCTCGACATTATGTGGAAACTTATTTATCCACCTTTGTAACGCCTGGTTTCGCTAAGTAACAAGCAGTCGTAAAATGACTGGCACTCGCATTCGCATTGCTATCTCGCAAACGGATTGACGTTAAACGTACCATAGATTATCGCAACAGGCTCCCTCCCCCTCATGTATGGTACATAATAATCCTCGAATCTGGTTCTGTTTGCGTTATCACGAGCGCGCGCAAAAAGAAAAAAAAAGAAAAAAAAATGGAAAATCTATAAAAACAGCATTCCGTATGCACGAACTCAAACATTCAATAATGAGGACGGAAAAATACCTGATTTTTCCACGCGTCTTTTCCATGCGCAAAAGAATCGGGGGGAAAACGTGCGATCGATTTATTGGCTGGATCGTATCGACAAATTCTTTGCTAGATTTACAGACCGGCGGTAGAATGCCGTCTCGATAGCACAGCGAGGGGTTATCGCGTCGCGACGCCAAAAATAGTTGCCTTGCCCCGCGTTAACAATAGTTGCTCCTCGCGAAAGATATTCGTATTCACCTCGAAACGTTCGAAACGTTTCTGGTCCGATGAGTTTGCCGTTCGCAGGAATTACATAATGCCTTTGGCAAATACTTCCCGCGTTTATATTACCTGCAGGAAGTTTGGAAAATCATTTCCTGCTTGAGCGAGCAACGAACGAAATTCCGACTGAACGACGCCATTTTGTCGTTCCCTCACGAGCGTGAAGTATAATTGAGTATGCACTTAGCCCATTATTTTATGATTTTGCTCATCGGTATATTGGCTAGAATTAATTTACTATTACTAGTTTGCTGGGAGAATTATAACTCACGTGATTCTTGTAAATTCAATATTTTTTATCCTCCAATGAAAATTCATACGTATTAATTGCACCGTGAAACGTTTCGATGCCTCACAAATCTATTTTTCGTAACAAAGTATGCGCTAGGCAGGTCCCCTCCCAGTGGTGGGAATAAAGTAGAAACTCTCACGAGGAACTTCCTACCCAACTCTCATGGAGCCTTTACTGTATATCACAAGAATCATGGTACTGGTTAAAATCCTTGAAGTTTGTCACTGCTTCCAAAATTTCTGCAAATGTTGCACGTACTCGCGTGTCCATGATAAATTACCAGTTCCGGAATGAAATATGTCTGCGTTTCAGGAACAACGTTCTCGACCCTGATCGACGGGCGGTTCCGCGTCTGTCCATGGCAATCGAAATTCCAAAATGACCCCGGACGTTATTTTTCGTCGAGGCGCGGGATTCTCCGACGTCGTGCCCTCCCTGCCCCTCTTCCGCTCGCGCTTTATCTGCTGATAACGCGCGCGACCACGGTCGCTGGTTTCTTCAAAAGATATTGGCTTAATGCATTTCATCAACGGTGACCTTAATCGAGACGGTTTTGCAACGAGCGCCTTCCCGTGCTAGGACGCGGCGTGCTCGTACGACCGCTGAAAGAATTCATTCGGACGCGTATACACACGCGGCGCGGCGTGCGCGGTGCACCCCGGCCCCCGTGGTTTGTTTGGCCCGATTAAAAATACGACTGGCGCCGTTCGTATCTTCATTCTGTTCCGTTCCGCGGATCGAGGACACAGGACACTGTTCGATGACACTTCGGGGCTGAGAATCTTGTCAGGATTCTTGCACGCTAGTGTAAAGAACCGATGTGAAGGCAATAATTGTGCTTGTTTTTTTACGCTAAGTGGACTTATGGTCGGAGCAAAATTTCCAAGGTTCATTTTCTTGGTTTCAAGTTAGAATGTTGGGTTACAAACTTCATACGGGGGTTAGAAAAAATTTGTGGAAACTTAGTCTACCCGTTTTCCTTTTAGGCGATCTTACAGTATCATTTCAGCGCTTCTTCTTTACGGTAGGAGGATTTATAGTTGGAGCAACATTGCCCAGGGTCATTTTCGCTCTTTTCAAGTTAGAAAGCGGAGTTAGAAACTTCTGGCGCAGATAGAAAAAATTATTGTGGTAGGAACTTAGAGTCAATCCTTTTTTCTTTCAGACGATTATATAGTAGGTACTAGTTCGAAATTTTAACTATCTCTGAATGAAGTGGAGATCTATACAAGTGTGGTGCATAAATGATACAAATAAACAATAAGTCGTATAGATGATAAAAACTGAATTTGCTATGCCTAGGTATTTGTACAAGTAAAAATTATGGGAGTCTGAAATTGCGAAATACAGTTTCTATAAATTTGTCTACAAGATTACCATTCACTCTCTATAATAATAGAACTTTTAAAAGCAACAAACCTTGCTCTGCCTGTAAACCGAACAATCAAGCAATGCAGTCACTCCCGATATTGCATGTGTAGACTGCGGATCGTTACGCAAAATGACATATTCTAAAGTAATTTACGAAGACAAGAGCAAAGGTAATAATTTCTTTCTTCTCTTAAAAATCTCATTGGGTTCAGACCAAAGTAAAAAACTCACAGTTTTGTCTTTATCGTAATTCACACAGTCCTAGTGCATATAAATGCATAAAATCCGCAGTCTAACTACACGAATAACGCACCCATGATCTGACAACACTATCGTCCCGAGACTAAAACAGGTTCGCAATAAACAATCTCCCTGACAAGCCAGTCTTCTAGCTTGGACAGATTATCTGCGATCTACTGCATTCTAAATGTCCGTACTCCTTTGATACGCCGTCTCTGAAAGAAACTCTGAAGATTCATTCTATTCGCTCGGAATAATCGATTACGTATCGCGTGTGTCGAGCGAGGCAGACGCATCTCATGCAGAGGTCGTCGACAGTCATCCATCATTTGTCATTCCCGATTGCGCGAAAAACGCGGAAAGAATACGAGTCTTTGGTTCGTTGACTGGAGACGCTCCATGAACGGATAAGAGATCGTTCCGTGTGGTTTCGACGCTCGGGGGTTCCACGAAATCTACGAAATTATTGTTATGCGCGGTGCAACGAAGGTTCCATCGGGCAGCCCTGACACTGTTTTCTCTAGGAAGCGCGCCGCACTGAATTAATATCGTTTGACATTGCTCGACCAATAAAGCCGAACTGTAGGAAACGCAATTACGCCGACCTTCCGTGATGCCCGAGGAACCTCGACGCTTCGATCATTCCATTCCCAATGGCCGGAGTTCACCAGGCGATGAATGGCCGCGGCGAACAATGCCGTTTGTCAATCGGGCGAGCGTAACGATCTTATAATTACACGTTACGTCGTGGATGAGCCAGCTACCTTGCCCATTAATCAGGTTCAAACCGTTTCTCTACGAGTTTTAACGGTGGCACGGTGTCGTGCACGGGCTACAGGTTGTATGACGATCGATGAAAATTCAATTGCTTGTGTTAGCGTTCGTTGTTCGAACGCAATGAACATACGTGAGTTTTGTTGTAGTTAGAATCAGGAACTCTTGTTCGATCGAGCGGTGTCGAGATTGTGTAAAGATGATCAGTGAGAGAAAAATACAAAAAGACATTCAAAAAGGAAGCCAAAAAGAAGAGACATTATAATCTGATTTATAGACTGCGGATTTTTATGCAAAATGATATTTTCTAAAGCATTTCATGCAGAGAATTTCTTTCTTTTCTCAAGTATCATATTGGGTTTCGAATTAATCAGAAAACATTCGATACGATGAAAGTTTTGTCCTTTATTGTATTCTACAAACCCCTATAAATGCGTAAAATCCGCAGTCTACTAATATATTAAGGTGCGTATCCATTTGTTACGTATCATCGTATTCTATCCCCATACGATACATTTTCATATGCAACAATGCAATGCTTGCCCCTCCGAATTCATACACAACGGTGATACGATACCAGGAAACGCAACAAGTGGATACGCACCTTTAGAATACAGTTCCTTTCTTCGTTTTAACAGTAGACTGTCTAAACAAGTCATAATAACTTGTCAGTAGACTCTTACAGCGGTGATTAAAACGTTACAACAATCCATTGTCTCAGATATCTTCCAACCTTTATTACAATATGAAAGTGAAGAAATGAGTCGATCTATGAAATTGTAAATTTTCAAAAGTTTGACGTATTGATCGATTAAAATAGATATGCGCTTATCGCCGGTTGTTCTAGTGTTAATTATTAACGTTCAACTTATTTCTATGACGCGCGATTCATGAGTTTCACGCGATCGCGAGTGGACGTCGGTATCGATATGTTGTTATCGGTGTCGTGAACGGTTCGCCGACAAATATTGCGGGCGGAACACAACAACAATTGTTCCAGTGTGATCCGTCGAGCGACCTTCGTTCGTCGCGGAAAGCTCGCACGTTGTAAAATAACGCGTCCACGTGTCCGTCACGAAAACGACACGCTAATTGAACGACTCGACGAGAAACGGAATTGAGAGAGATTACCGGTGTCGTCTTGGCTCGCGTTTCCTGCGCTACGCGAAATCGCGAGATCTGACCTGGAACAAATTTTGGCTCAAGGTCGCCGTGGTTCGGCTCGAGTTGGATTCTGGGTTCTTGAAAACGATCGCGGTTGAATCGTGGCGGAAATCTGCTTGTGACTCTTGTCTTGTTATTATTCGTGGTATCTTGTTTTCACCGTTTCTGGGGTTTACTTGAATGCATCATCAATCACCGAATGTCTCGTAAATGTCGAGATAAAGAGACAATTACTGTGGATAATTTTAAGCATTGATGTGATTTTTAACTGGTAACGATTTAGTTTAAAGAAGTATCCTTGTAACATTGGACTCCTATGATAAGCCTAAATTGTCAAACTATCTGGGCTGTTAATGACTAATTTGAAGTTATTTTATTTCTGAATTCTGTAAGATTCAGCGTCGTACGAGAATTACAATCGTCTTTGACCTTTTGCCGTCCAATGTGGAGAACCTACGATCTCTCAACATTGAATTAAATTACAATTGTTATTAAAGATTTTATTAATAGCGATTACGGATCGATACTTTCTTAATACTTGGTAAATGTACAAGTACACATTGAGATGTTAAAATGTACGTGACCTATAAACTGTTACCTACATTGAATACGATGACGATCGATACGATCCAGATACAGTCAATAAGATTTTACTTCATGACCAGTCGAATGTCCAGCATTGCAGTCGGACAAACAATTACGTAGCCATTCGCCATTATTTGAAATTAATTGTATGTTAATGTGACCGAATAGAAGGAACGTGAACCACGAGGTCGAGACGATGAAGCTGCAAGGGGTGCAACTCGTGTGGGCGCGTGTCTAGTTTGAACGAGTAAGACATTCCATCTATCGAGTCGCAATATACTGACAGCTAATAAACTTCGATTAAAAGCTCATCGAAGAACGGACGTCAATCGAAACTATTTACACGTCGCGCAACAGATTGTAGAAAACTAATTCTACGAGTAAAACAGCAATAGTTTAAATGTTTAGATTCAAACAAAAATGGTAGCATTTGCGAAACGGTCGAAGAACTTTCTGTCAAGCAATGACATTTTCATAATCGTACTTCAAGAACTGCCAAGTCAATCCAGGAATATATTACGTAAACAGAAAACTGAGAATTCTTATCGAAGATTCAAAACAAGGAAGATAATCAAAGAGTGGCTCTAAGAATAGCGTAAACAACATAATTCGATAAAAGATCACAAAAAGCAGCAATATCGCATGAAGATGTTTATACCCACACTGCATAAGCGAAACAACTTAAAAGAAGAACTAAGAAGACCTGAAAGACGTCCAAAAAAGATTTCGATACGCATTACAAAATTTGATCAAAAACCATTCGGTGGATGCAATGTTGATGATTCTGATCCTCATCACAAAAATTTATCAAAACCCATTCGATGGATGCAATATCGACATTGGCTATTTAATTGGCTAAATAACATAGACGAAGATCGAAGGAGAAGTAAAGGGTCCAGAAAAGAGTCGAGGAAATCGGTCGGCTCGACGGTCGCGGGCCGACTGACTCGGTCGTGTCTGAATCTGATCTGGAGGAAACGCTTCAGGGGCATAGTACGCGAGCGGAATGCTTATTGCCGAGCGGAGCCGAGGCAAGCGAGGCGCTCGTGCCGGCGACGCCGCTCTATAACACGGTGATTTCGCCTGAAGCTTATTTATTTCGAACCTGAAACTCGCCGCGGCAACCGCGTGTGCCACAATCGTAACTGCGGGAGACCGTCAAGTCAGCCTTCCTCCCTGCGTTATCATCGATCGCATTGCACTACCAACACAACACATAGAACATAGATTGTACGCGAAGAGAGACAGAACGAGACAGAAAAGACAGGGGAAGAGAGCGCGCGATCAGTCGCGTTTATTCGAACGAACAACGAGAAACGAAAAGAGAGACACCAGTGTGCATTGCCAATCGAAGTGGTTTCGAATTCCTTTTTTTACAGCGTTACATCCAGGTGTATAGGACCTCTTCCAGAAGCTACCACGAACACGACCGTGTTCTCGATTTTTGCCTTTAGGATACTTCAAGGGGTATCCGTTTCCGGTGTTGAATGCAACAAGATCGAGTACGCTCAAGACAGAAGAATCGCGGGTTGCCTTCCCCCCGATCGTCTTTTCGATCCTCGACGACCGCCTTCTGTGATACTGTTCGCAAGGATCGATCATGTTGCTGTGAATCTGTGTTCTGTGACAACGATATTCACGCTTTTACCGAAAAACTTTTCGATTCGTTCCAGCTCCGTCAGCTCCAGTGACCTGGTCCTTTCACACGGGGAACAGTGAGGATACCGTTGGTGAGTGTTTCGAAAATAATACGCGTTCGCTTCGGCAGTTGCTTTCAAAATTTGGTTAATCGAACGACTATTTCGTGTCGTGTGTTATCTGTCCGCGCGAGTAATCGTTGCTCGACAGAAGTTTGATATCGTTTCGATGTCGTTTCTAATCTCACGAGCGAACTCTCAATGTTTACCATCGAGATTTCTGGGACGTCGAAGCCTATAGTCATGCTTCTGTATACTGTTGCAACGATAAACGTGAAACTTGTATTTGTCACTGTTTCGCATTTGACAGATTCACTGTCAGAATACGCAGAGACGTCGAATCCCAAACGTACGATCGAAAGATCTCGGAGGATGTGCCTCCTGGTAATCGACGTTCCATCGAATCTGGACATTTCGTGTTGAAGTTATGTGAAGTTGTTTTATGTGAAAGTCTTCCTGGAGACTGTTAAGGCAGCTTCCGCGTTTGGTGTCGTACCTGGCTGGGGTTCCATATGACGCTTTATACTTTTTATCAATTTTAACAATTTAATTAGAATTATTAATATTTACAAACCGTTTCTACAAACACGCCTACAAATAAGTGGAAAATACAAAAATTTGTTCTCCTTATTGTAAACAAAATTTAATATTCTTTTAAGTTTTAAGAAAAGATTAGAAAGTTCGTCGGACGATCCAAAGGAAAACAAGCGATACTACCAAACGCATTGATACCTAAGCGAGCATACGTTAATCTGAATGTTTAGTTTTATTTGATCGTTAACGTATCTTTTCTCCCGTGCCGTCATAATCTCCGTAAAAAAATCTATAACCACCTAATTCTTTATGACAACGTAATTTTTTGTAACTAAATAACAAGCGATTAATTTTCTCAGTATCGACTACAGTTCATAAGGCTCGTGTTAAAAAGAAACTTTTATTACGTTTCTTTGTCAACAATCTTATCGTTGACTTTGTCATTTTTTGGTAGCAATGGAAAGTTGAAGCTTTTAAGAATGTTCTGTTAAGTTTCCGACTAAATTTATAATTATTAAAAATTTGCGGAACCTACCTTCACCATTCTGCGAGCAACCAAAATGTTCATTTACGATTATTGAGCAATCGGAATACTCCTATTCTGACAGATTAGATAAACATAGATAATTTTACTTTCATATTTTTCCGAACCTCTTAGTTTTCCCTTCCTATAATATACCAAGTGCTGTTTTAAACAATAATATAACAAATTGTGAATAGAAATTTATAAATGGACACCTAGGTATACGGTTGCCTACACAAGGGTTAATCCGCTCGAAAAATTCACCTCTACGAAACTGTTAATAATGAGTCACCATCGGTGGCCTGGCTAGATCAACCGCCTTTCACGAGATCCTGCGCCGTCGATCGCGAACGAACCGGCGTGACCGCGAAACTTCGATTTGAACTCGGTTATCGTGGAACTGGATCGCGTGCCCGGCCAATCTTAGAACAATAACGTTCGTGTTTATCGAGGCAACGAACGCTGAGAGCCGAAACGGGCCTAGAAACGCGTCGATAGAGAACGAAACACTCGTCGGAAGTTGTTCACAACGTGATAAATAAGAAGCTTTGTGGTTAATGTGCAATAACCTCGAGCCACGACCGCGATAACGACGCGATCTCATTCGTCAAGACGTGGGCGATGCGCGCGGCGAAATTCGTGGATCATAAATGGATCTCGGGAACGTCGCCAAACGAACGTTTCTCGTGAGAATAATACACTCGACGTCGTTGACGTACGACACGTGTCTTACCGAACAGATTGCAAAAATTTTCCGTAAATATTGACGATGCTTTTTCCAGCATCGACGTCGACCTATCGATTAAAAGAGATCACTTTTACGTTGCAAATGTAGCAAAGCAACGTTCGAGGTCGCTGTTTACGACCGAAATACATACATCCTTTACGATGAAACACAAATGTCCAGCGCGACCCTAAATCGCGAAACACTCGCAAGGTCGCTCTTTTTAATGCAATTAACGCTTGATTCGGTCCCGGGAACGCGATATCTCGGCCTTTCCTGCTTAACGTCTGCTTCTGGTAACGAGAAACCCCGTTTTAGACGCGTTGCAACGACCGTGGACGAGGGAAGAGATTATAATGAGTTCGAAACGCATGAAAATCTGGAGCAAGCTCGGACTTTCAGACCGTGGAAGGTTTTCCGTGATCTACAGAACTGTTTCTTTTTATGAAGAATTTGTATCTGTATGATTTACGGTTTTCATTGTATATCGTTTTTCTGTAACGTTACGAAAAGATGCATGTCGAAAAAGCGTTCCTAAAGCTAGGTGTCCATTTGAGAATATCTCGCGCGAGTTGCTCTCGAGAGTACTCAGTGTGACGTTCTGTATCCATTTGGGTGTAGCTTCGAAAATGTTTACTCTGGGACAGTGGCTAGAATGTTCGCCGAGGGCTTACTATCAGACAGAACTCTCAGAATCGTATCCATGTGAGATTCGTCCGTGCCCCTCTGTTCTGCAGTTTGTTTTGAACTCAGCGTGTGGTGAGATAGTGACTATGGACGTGAAGAAACTTTCTGCTTTTATTATTGCATACAATATTATAAAAAAAGAAACAGAAACACAGTTGCTGGATGAAGCGTAGAGACGAATTAGGAAATATTAGAAATTATTATTAATTAGAATTTATTTTAATTATTTTGAATAATGAATAATAATAAAATTAATGTATTTGATTCTTACTTTATTTGTTTATTCAAATTATTTTTATTTCTGTGTCTTCAGTTCCATAATACGGTTTTTTCTTTGTAAACACTTATCGTGAATCGTTAATTTTATTTTTACACCAATGTTTCTTCCCGGATATTGTTTCTCGCGCGACAGTTCTCTCAGGAATACGAAAACTGCTTTGTCTTTAGAGAGTGACTGTCGGATAGTAGTATGAGTTTGTATCTAGTTGAGATTAAGGCATGATATGTCGACACTCCGACAGTTGAGCTATGCTCTTGGATAGTCACTCTCAGACGTATGTCCACTCGCTAGGAATGCTCCTGAGAGAAGCTCACGACAGTTTTACTCTTAAATGGACACCTACCTTAATGTTTGACCAGCTTTGTACACGGAATTTTCTTCTCGAAATCGCCCACGAAGTTCTCGTTAGTTTAACGATTATGATTGTATAAAGTCTTGTAATTTTAGCAATTTTATATCATTTATCCGATAACGATATAATGCCTTTAGCGTGCGGAATAGAGATTTCACGTGCCTCCGTTATGACTAATCGTACGTGGGACTGAAACACTATCATTTCGTGTTATTATAATGAGTTTTCGAAAGACAAATCGGATTTACAAATACTCGTTCCTTCAAGAAAAATTCTGCGGACTTTGCAACTTAATGATTCAATTCGCGAAGCACTTCGAATTTATGCAAATCTCTGAAAACCCGTTGCAATTTGAGTAAAAGTTTACAGACTCCCTTTACATAAGAAATTCTGAAGTCTGAATATAAATTCAAGTCTGTGTAAAAAAAAAAAACTGTAAAAATAGCAACGAACATAATAAGTTCTATTTGCTAAATATAAACTAGCGAGTTGTGATGCATTGTAAGTGGTAATTATTTTTTTTTATCTTGGACGTCTCACTGTGACGAGATAAGTGTACCCATCAAACATGATCACGACTTCTAAGCTTGTGTTCTTGAACAGGAACATAGTATTAATGAAAAGTATGAAACTCTTCAACCTCTTTCGATTTAGATAGATTTTTTTCCCGAAAGTTGTTCTTGATACAGAATATGTCACTGATATAAAAGAATATTATAGTAGGCAGGATATTTACATGTATCTAAACCAAATTATAAACAATGCGTATTTCGAGAAGAGAGTCGCAGAAAGTCACGTGGCCGAAAAATCGAGTTAAACCTGGCCTTTAGTAGAAAACACTACGCGCGTAAAGTTGGGTAAATAAAAAGATCGTTTACATTATTTTGCCCGATCAATTTGCTCAGCGACATGTCAAAAGTCAACATTTACTTCTCGGAAAACCAGCTGCCGATGTCGCGCGTGGCCGGGCACTGTTTATCGAAGCTGTCCGTGTCTCGTCCGTTTATTTTTTCCACATTTCATCGACGATCCTGCGCGCGAATAAAGGAATTTTAATCGACGCCGCCGCGCGTTTTGCTTCTCTGTTTCAACAGCCTCCTCTCCCTGCTGATTGGAATCGTTCGCCGTGACGTCGATCGATTTCCCAAAGAAACCCAATCAAGCTTGGAGCGCAACGTCATCCAATCGACCGAAAAAGGCCACCCGAACGGATCAGTTCAGCGGGGCGAAAAATACGAAGAACGCATGCTCCACGGTGTTGTTCCATAAATCGAAGAACGACGACGCACTAATCAACACCGATAGACATTAACCGTTCCGATAAGAGGAAAGGTCGAACAAGGTGGGGGCGAGCTACGACAGAAACGAGAGCGAAATCAGTCTACTACCGATTGTACTTGATCAGACAGCGACCAGACGTGCTCACGTGAAGGTATTCGCGCGAGAAGTATTCGAGGCGAGCGAAAAAAGCGAGGACAGAAGTTTTTCGAAGTTTTGTTACCGCTACCACTGTCAGAGTGCTATCCGCTAGTAGCGTTGACTCTCTCGCAACGTTCTTGTTGGAAGGGGTTACCCGGTGAAAGAGGGAATCCAACGAACGTGGAGTTATATATATGTGTTCGGATAGGTCGTGGTTCATGTGACGCAATATACCACGAATTTCGTCCCCTGTGTCAACCAGACCGGGCAGAGTTGTATTCCTTTTAATTCAGGAACGATTGGAGTAATCTCGTTTCGGGACGTTGAAATTTTGGTCCCGTTGTTGTGTTCGATTGAATTGTTTCAGGATAAATCGCACGCGTACACTTAAGATCATAAATAATCTGTACGTGATTCCACGGGCATTTCCTCCAGAAGAAGGATTTCACGTTCTCTTTCGTAAAGCCTTGGTCTATCAGATCGATCTCGAGGGACCTTGATTTTGAAGTTCGACAAGAAACGTTCCCGATCGAGGGAATAATTCCTCGCAGAAGAAGGAACTGAAAAAAGGTCTGTAGAGCTTCTATCGCGGAACAAGAAACGCTGGTCTCATTTCGTCGACTCGGACGGAGATTGTGCTGCACGAAGGAAGCCTTTCTATTAACCGAATAGCATTAGTGCCTACTGACCGTACCAGAGTTCGAGCTGTCGTGGCGCCGGAAGCCCTTGGCCTAGCGAGGGAACGCCAAGACGAAACGAACACAGAAGTTTCTCGAAGCTTGGCGTGACGCTGACTCTGGTCTCTGAGAGACCCGCTCGAAAAGGAGAAGCGGCGAGCGGCTGGGACTAGGACGAAGAAGTGGAGGCACGCTGGAGAGTGAGAGGAACCGATTGGATTGCGTCAAGTTTCAATAAGAGGAAAAGAGAGGACAACGTGGTCACGCTGTAACTTGGAACGGATTTAGAAGGTCCGGTTGCTCCGTTTTAGGGCTGTTCTGAATAGAGACAGCGTGAAGATAGAAGGAAAGAGTGGAGAACAGAATCGATAGGAAAATACATTTGGGGAAACAGGATATAATTGCTGGGAAGAAAAACTGTCCGAATAAAGGACGAAGGAGTGGAACGTGATAGAGAAATAAGATTCCTTCTGGTCTGGACAAGTGGTAACAGCTGAATAGGATTTGGCATCATGGCGAAGAGTAAAAAATCTTTGTCCGTTCCCGAGCGAAGCGACGTGTTCGACGAGGAGTCGATCGCAGTTCGATCACGATGGCGGAATCTCGCCGCTTTTTGGATACTTGGCCTCTGCAATAATTATGGATACGTGGTGATGCTTAGCGCCGCTCACGATATCCTGGAAAGTAAATTCGGCACGACGGTAAGTAGACTGAAGTAGTTCTCATTGGTCCGCTTGACGAATCAGTCGGGGAGGTCGGAGGAGTTCAATTGAACGAAAGCTTTGTTTCAATGTCTTTGCGTAGTATATTCTGCGATGTCTAGTATTCTGAGTGCGATCTCTTTGGTATTTCGAGAATTTTCTGGATTTCTCAAGGGATTCTTTTAACGTTAATAGTAGAGAAAAAAGAAGTGAAATACGATACGCATAAGTAAAACTCCGAATTGCTATTCTTAGAGTCGCTTAAATCCGAACTGAAGTCACGGGGTTATAATTAACGGTACTGTAATGCAATATTCGAAGAATCCGGTTGGTTGGTAGGGGATCGCGGAATCGGTCGGCGGTTGCGTTCTCCGTTTCCGGCAACAATGCCGTGACGACTAACGAATGACAATTGGTTCTTTGCGTTGTTTCACGTCGGTAAGTTTTCCGGTTGTTCCGAATTACCACGTACGTGAACACGATCTCAACCACTTTACCCTGCTACAGCCCACAGTCTAGGTATACGTATATCCGAAATAATGATTAGGAAGGAGGAACAAACAGATCGGTAACAATCGCTTCACAGATTTTGCAAACCTAAGAATAATTTTGAAGATACAGGATTAAGACAAAAAAGTGAGCAACAGCGTTCATGAAACGAGAAAGTGATTGGGTAGAAATGCTCCTGAAGACCGTAGCAGAGTTAAGGTACTTCAAAGGTAGTCAATCTAAGTCTCCTTTAGACTCAAAGCTTGAATTACAAAGTTTCAGATACAGTAGTTTACGAGATACTTAATAATAATAGTTAATTTCAGTTGGTAACGTTGCGTACAGATAAATATTCAAACAAAATTTCAAACGATCGATGACAACAGCCTCGGACACGTAAAAATAGGAGACAGTCGATTCAAAGACAAATTGCGGGATTGGACGATCACAATTATTCTTCGCCCCATTAACGTTAATGTAATCGCGTCGACGGAATTAACCAGTACAATTGTCGAGAGATCTACTGGGTATCTTAAACCGGCCCGCGATCCCTCCTCTTGGTCGTTTATCATCGATCGTGCCCGATTGGTAGCGTCGAATTAAACGATTGCAAGACAAGCGTAGAATCGACGGAACAATTGTAAGGACACCTTGAGAGTCTTCTGACATTTTGTGTTTGCCCATGCTGATAATCTAGTGAAGATAATTACGACCGAGAGGTAGCGATACGATAAAGGTGCGCGACACACGGTTTGCTCCAAATCAGCGGACCCGCTGATGCGTGATGGGCTCTTTGCCTATGTATGGTTCGATGAATCACCGACTCCATTCAGCCGTATTACAAAACGGGCGATTAGGTCCTCGTATCGATTGGATTCTTGTTGTTAACCGACGATACTCCGATTGCCGTTGGGAACCACGGGCCAGTGGAAAAGTTTACTATAATCGATTCCCTCCGATACGTATTAGTCGAGAGAAACACGTAGAATCACATTCGAGAGATACATTCCAATCAGACGAAATTTCGGCGGCGCAATCTGTTTAATTGGTCACTGCTCGGTTCGGATGAAAGTATCACGACGACGTTGGTCGTTTGTTTATCTTCACTTCCGCTCATTACAGATATTTACTCTTTTGGTTACATTCAAAATGTCATTTTTATGATTAACTGTTTGTAGTTATACAGGGTGGGTCGAAAATCGTAGTACAACCGGGCAGGAGGTGATTCTACGTTAAAAAAAAAAGAAAATATTTTGGTAAAACATTTTCTCAACCGAGGCTCCGAGTTCGAGATAATAGATTTTAAAATTTGTTCAACTTGTAAACGGTTTAGTACACTTTGCTTGTCGTGTATTCCACTACTGCGATTGTCTCTGTCCGGGACAGTGTTTACAAACATTGACAACGATGGAAAACTGTCTACACAGTTCGGTTTACGATAAGATATTGAGGAATTTGAAAAATTAAAAAGCGATATCAGCTTACACTCTGTTCAGATTTCATTAATTCGTCGAGCAAACTTATGTATGCAGCAACGAGGACATTTTCAACAATACTTAAAATAGTCTACTGTATTGTAGTATTGTAATAGTAACTAGTAAAAAAGAATAAAAAATGACTTATCAGTAGAATCACTTTGTATTGTTTTATCTACGCAATCATCAATGTTTGTAAACACTGTCTCGGACAGAAACAACCACAGTACTGGAATACACGACAAGCAAATTGTACTAAATTCTCTTCATAACAACCACGTGTTCCAACATTTATCATAAGCAGTGCACGTTCTTTTTCCCCTTGAAATTATCAGTCAACTTATGCATAAATGATTTTATATTCGAAACGTGTGCTTTTACACAACCATTACACACAGCGAATATTGCTATTCAGAGGACACAATAGAACTTCCAAGAAATCGTCTAGAAAATTTCCGTTCAAGTTTTACGGTTCTTAAGTTCTTTCAAGTTTTCACGAATTGCACATAATAAATCCTGCTTTATAGACGGGGTAACAGCTCGCGCGAGACCAGCCTTCGTGAACCGTTTCATTCAAATTCTCCGCTGGCAGTAAAACTGCACGGTTTAATTAGCCGGCGGCGTGTCTGTCGCGCGCGGCGGTTTCGAACCTCTTGTTCCTCCGAGCGAATCGGAGACAGCTGAGCGGGGAAGAGAGAGAGAGAGAGAGAGAGAGAGAGAGAGAAAAAAAGTCGTTAACGCAGCGGACAATTAAGCGGAATTACATCGTCGAAGCAGAACGGATTCTCCGGTCTGAAGGAATGTCTCGTTATGTCATCGACGAATCTATGCGTACGATTTCGCATTGTATAATCGAGGCGCCTCCTCCGCCTCCCCCCCGTTCACGGATATTACTCTGTTCGAACGCGATACCGCTTACGTAAGCCGTGGTACAGCCACGTGAATTAATATTCCCCCACGTTCAAGGTGGCGTTGTCCGTGAAAAGAGATACCGGGCGCCGATAGCTTCCGCGGCGATCCGAATTATGGGAATATTACGATAATAGACGATCGCTGATTGTCCCGGCTTACGTAACCGCACGTCGGACGGAAAAACGATGAATTAATCGAGATTTTGTTCTGTTTTACACCTGTCCGCGTTCTTCGTGTGTTAAGGAATCCAATATGGAGTTTGTCAATGGAACGATGAACACCACCGGTCTTCGTGCCTGCAACACGCTCTCCACAGGCGCCATCTTGCTGGCGGATATTTTACCCTCGCTGGCGGTCAAGGTCGTGACGCCGTTCCTGCCGTTTTACGTGCAGTGAGTATTATTCTATTTGTTTACAATTATTCTCTCATTAATCGTGACATCCTCGTGAACATGATTCCGTGTGAAATGCATGGTAGATCGAGCCAGTCAGCACTGCGAATCAGAAAGAACAGTGGTTTGTTCTTCAGCTGACCAATCGTTGGGTAGATAGCAAATTCGCGATATATATTCGATTTTCATTTCGAGTCTCGGTTTTCGACGGCAGATGCTAGACCAGTCGAGGTATCTTATCGATGGAATTCGTCCGGGTATTATTGTGTGTCCATCGGCGTTTCCAAAGCGTTGGAAAAAGAAACGAAACGAGAAAAATGTAGCGCGATCGTAGCGATTAGATCATCGCCGGGGGACGTGATTCGGTTCGCGGAAATGAAACCACGCTGTTTTTGAAAACGTTCGATGCCTCTATTTTCGTTTTGTTAGTTTGAACGACAATGTTCGAGTAAACGAAACGGAGAAATAAATGTTGTAATGTTCCTGTTTGTCCCCACTGGTAATGTTCCTGATCCATATTTAGTCTTTACTGCCAGACTTTGTCACCTTTTCCACATTTTATCCAACAATGACGGTACGCATTAATGACCGCGTCATTAATTTATAATGCGACACTTGAGTTACCGTTACCGAGGCGTCATTCACTGTGCGTGACGTTTGATTTTTTTCCGCTTGAAGAATTAGATACTCCCATTGCAATTGACGATTAATGAAAACGGAACTTATTATCACACGAGATACGCATCTTTCGTATAGAAGTTCTCATCGTAACTTGCTTCGCAGATATTCTTCTCGTCTGTTCTTCACATCGCTTCGAGTTAACAAAAACCTGGACAAATAGTAACTCCACAGAAGGGGACAGTGGTATCGAGTCTCAAGGATCATTTTTTCCGCTTCGTTTATTAACACGTTAAGTCACGTTCTGCGGCGTCTTTTATCGATGTATAATATGTATGCATATCGACACATCGCGAAAGGAAAACAGAAGTCTTATTTATCAATGGAATAGACCCGATGGCGAATGTGTTAAAATATTCCTGTTGAAACTAAAATTACGATCGTGCAAGCGCTACATTCCACACGAGTGTCGCGTAATCTGTCATATATTTTTTATCAAAGTACACGAAACGCGGCCCGAACATCACTCATGCTTTTCTGATACTCTCCTAATCGCTGTTTTCTCTGGTCACGAAAGGCGTTTCGGGGGACGGATCACATCACCGGAAGTCGCTCGTACCTCCGTGAACGAAAAATGCTAATCGATTAATCGAATCGTTAATTACAGTGCTCGTCTGGCTACCTGTGTGTTATTTTCCGCTGCAGGATTCCTTGTGGTGTCGTTGAGCACTACTGAATGGCTCGCCATTCTGGGCGTCGTTATAACGTCACTATCTTCCGGTTTGGGAGAAGTTACACTGCTGAGTTACAGTCACCAATATCCCAAGTAAGTACCAATTGTTCCTTCGACCCCTTCGCGATCTTTCTGATCGCTATTGACCGCGAGCATTCTCTTCCACACGTAATTTTCTTTCATACACTCTATCGATGTCCATCATGCGAAGACATGTTCCCTATTTTTCATCCGTTCGTAAAAAGATCCCGTTAATCCGTGTTTCGTATTCAATATCGTCGAGAATTAGTATTGGTCGATGTCGAAAGTAATAATTCGTCCCGTTTAAGCGCACTTCATTTACATCTTATTCACCGATCAATGGATTAATCGATTCACTGTCTGATCCTAGCGGTGCTCGAGGATCGCAGCATCGTCTGTGCGAGAGAGCAACGTGTATACGTAAAAAACAGATTAGACGAGAAATATGAACGAAACTGTAATGCAAACAAATGAGAGTTGCGAAATATTGAGGAATTACGATCCGAAGTGTATTGACGCAGGTATATCGAGTATCGCTAGCATAAAGGCGTAATATGTATTTACATTTAGACAGTTGTTCCAGAAATGTAGCGATAAGATAATGGTCGTCGGCGGGTCGACCTTCCGATGTTTAAACGTAGAAAAAAAAAGACATTGCTCAGTTCTGAAACTGGTACGAAAGTACGATAAAGAAAACGAAAAACAGAGTTCACAGTAGAGTACGGGATTCCGAAAAACTCGTTACAAGCACGAGGTACGTCTGTACTTATGTGTAATAACTGTTAATCATAATTTACCATTTCTCCTCTGTCTCCCTTTCATTCTTTCGTTACTAACCATTAACCTTGACGTTGCCATAGCTCATCGAGAGGAGCGTAGTAACACGTGCACGAAACACGCGAACGCGATCATTTACGAGAATACACAGGATACGACGAAATCGTACAAGATTCAAATCGTTCGCCATCCATTTATCAAATTTCTGTTTTTTTTTTAAATCTGTTCTTTCACAGATCGAATGTCGAGCTTTCTCCCCGTCATACCCATCGGACCAACTTGGTCATTTGATATTCGATGATTGAATGAGATTCATTGTTTCGCAGACAAGTGATCTCGACATGGTCTTCCGGTACCGGAGGCGCCGGAATAATTGGCGCGCTCTCATATGCCTTCCTCACCATGTGGCTGAGCAACGAGGATACGTTGTTAGTTATGTTAATCATACCGATCATACAAGGAATTACTTTCTGGTTGGTTCTGGTTCATCCGCCGCAGTCAAGTATACCGATCACTAAGAATGGTATCGACAGCCAAGAGCAGATCATCGAGGTCCATAGAAAGAGCTTTAAAGAAAAGATCAATCTGGTACCGGGCTTGCTGAAGTATATGATCCCGCTCGGGCTCGTCTACCTCTTCGAATATTTCATTAACCAAGGACTGGTAATGCTTTTTTGTTTTCACGCGCTTTCAGTAGAATTCTACCAGCCGTTTCGGCCGTTTTAGACGAGACACTCGATGAATTTCGTTTTAACGATTCACTCGGACTCTATTGAAACTTTCATACTAACAACATTCGACGTACGCTCTTTTATCGATATTCGTCTATGTCTAGGGGTGAAGACAGTTATCGCACCAGTGAAAAATATCTTTATGCAGACACTTCAGAAATTATTGAGTGCACATGAAAATACTTTCGACAAGAATTCTGTATTTCGTGTTAATGATTAATAATTTTGACAATTGTTTTCATACCCTGAACATGGATAATTATCGATGGCGAAATATACGTGTGCTGCTTTTTATTTTCTTTCGCGGCGATCTGGCCACATCTCGATCGCTATTGCATCAAAAGTCTTGTAGCAAGTTTCGATCTAATAATACATTATCGCAAGTATAAATACGTAATCGATGATTAAGTAAGCCGTGTTTTGATCGATCCGTGTAAATATAATTTGCAGTACGAGCTCATTGAATTTGATGGAATTTGGTTGACGCACGCCGAGCAATACCGTTGGCTTCAGGTGGATTATCAGATAGGAGTATTTATATCTAGATCATCCGTCAACATTGTGACGATTAACAAAATCTGGATCATGGCTGTCCTCCAGGTAAGAATTTGTTTACCTAGTCGGGGGCACGATCGACATATCAAGATCGAGAATGACATGGTTTTATAACGCATCATGTTTGTTTCAGTTTATCAACGTCATAATTCTACTCTTCGAGACGTTGTTCTATTACATTCCGAGCATTTGGATTGTGTTCGCGTTCGTTTTGTGGGAAGGTCTTCTCGGTGGCGGAGCGTACGTTAACACGTTCTATCGCATGTCCACAGAGGTAATATAACATTATTAACTGACCTCATATCGGGATACAATAGAACTTCCAGTGGCAATAGCTACAGTCTCCGGAAGAACAGATCACGAATAGGAATGATATAGTTGTTTTATCTGCACTTTTTTGTCGATTAAACTATGTACAGTAACACCCCGAAGTTACGTCATGGATTATACAACTTTATATTAATCTGAGCTAATCGGTTCTTTGATAGCAGATCTAAAAATAAAGTGCTAATTTATTGCTAATTAATACTGTTTTATTCATTAAACTAAACTATAAAGATACTTCTGTGACATACAAGTGACAGGTAAGATATGTGACAGAAGGGGAAACAATGTATAACGTAAGTGCGAATTTCCATAAATCGGGAGAGCGTAAGTCGGGGTATTACCATATTTAAAAGGCGACCTAAGTAACGGAGGTTCTGTTGTAACACGCATCAGTAGTATTTCTTCGAAATTGTTTCTTTAAATATTAAAACGTACTTCCCTTTTCTTTCCTAGATTCCGAGAGCGGACCGCAAAATCTCGTTGGGAATCGCGACGATGGCCGATTCGATCGGTATCGCGTTGGCGGGATGGATGTCGATGCCGGTTCACAACGCCATCTGTAGATTGCCGCAGCCGACCCGAGTGGGCAGCTAGGAATGTGCACACGTAACATAGTATTTCGACAATGATCATCCGACCATGCACGACCGTACGCCTCTGCCGTCAGAGCATTCGATATTTATTACCGTACGTCGTCTTCGAAACACAATTACGGCCTCGATAACGCTCGGACAACCGAGGATATAAGTTCACGTCGTCTGTGACCGTTTAATACACCGTAGAAACTTTCAGATTGCATAGCACGCACAGGTTAATACCGTGTGATTATCCGCTTGATACCTCATGCACACTAACTACCAATTTAACAACGTCAAACAGACAGGATGTGTAACTCGATCCATAATCGAGGAAGAAGCAAAGTCGAAAACGTCGAAATTCTCGTTTACATCGAAGCAACAGGCGGAAGCGACCAATGGGACGTAAGTTCCGTTCGACGTTCTCGTGAATGAAAGTTCAACTCGCTAGGTTATAAGTTCGATCGTTCTGAGATTTATTTGGTACAAATATTTAAAAGACTAGGAACAGGTGTGTGTATCTTACAGAATGTCTGCGTTTCGTTTTAGTCACGTTCGTCCCGGCGGCGTGTTCGAAACTCGCCCGTCGACGAACAATATTCGACGGACGATTTTTCTCGCAGATGTAAGGTATAACTGCGAGCTTGCTCGTTTGTACGTGAGTGTAGTGTGTGTGTTTGCGTGTGGATATATGTGTGCCCGACGAAAAAACGGATATACTGCAACGATATCGTGAATGCGACCCAAGTTTCAGGTTATGGCTGCATGCGTACACGTGAGTTTTATACATTTTAAAATCTAATGGAGTCTTTACTGTACTTTTTCGTTTTTCGTAGCCGTTAGGTTTAATGACGTCTTGTTATTGCTCGTTCGGTGATAAGAACGACACCAGTATTTTTAGTTAGGGTAACGTCAATCCTTTGCTACCTGTACCGTAGGTGTTTTCTGATGAGACGGTTCGATTACATGACTCTTTGATCTTTTACGCGGGAGACGCTTATTATCATAGCTGGACTATTCATAACGAATCCATATACTTTCCATTCTTAGAGATTGCTAATGAAACAGAAAAGATGGAAAGTTAGAAACATCTTCGGATCAGTGTCTCGCGTGAAAGAGCTCTTATTTTTATTCACAATCGTACGCGTGCATGTCTTTCATCTATTTCTTTTTTTTTTTCTTGTTAAATATCGTTCGACCAGCGATGACGAGAACCATCGTCATTAGCTCGTTCGTACGATTTCACATCCTATTCGATGCTATTTTTTATAGCAGCCAAACGTTTCCGTTATTCTACATAACTATTCTTCCCAAACGAAATCTGTACGTTCTTCATTCTTACAGAACAATCCCCTCGCGAAAAATGTCAAAACATTCCTCATCGAGATGTACGAGCACGCGTAAATTACTATAATCGAATCACGGAAAATACATGGAAACATTTCTGTTTTTGTTTTCTATCAAAATAAATCCGCCTCCTTTTTCCTGAATGCGTATTGTATAAATGTGATATATCGATAGTACTGTTTCCTACAGATATTGCAATATATACACAGGTATATATATTTATATGCGAGATATTATATCGTTCACTACGCCATAATATATTTTCGTCGTTGTGGAATTGGAACTGCTCATGACCGCGTTCGGGAACGAACGTCGCTGTTCCTGAGTCTGTCATGTTCGTTTATTACTATTATTATTATTATTATTTTATAAAAAGAATGAATGGAATTGTAGCGTGACGAATAGACGATCGAATCATTTGTACACACCGTGTAACAGTCGTTGCGACCACGTTCGAAATAAATTCGCTGAAATCGTTTTTTTTTTTTCAAAATGCTTGCATTCTTCGTATCTGACACATTCATGGGCGTGCTCAGTTTGTGCTCGATATCGGAACCAAGGTCAAACGCAAACGAACGACCAACGGAATGTCCTTCGAGCAGTTAGGAACTCTGTTTCTCTTTTTAGAAGCTTGTCGCATGCATTCCCTAATAAATGCACTCGCATGCGATCCAACTAAAGAATTAGCCACTTCACGTTGAAGACGCGATCAATTATTCTTTCACGCCTACGCGAACTTCTACGAACAATTTATTCGTAAATTTCTTTAGATACACATTTTCGTTCGTAATTATTAAGACACTCGGTACGTAACAGTATCAAGTGTACTATAAATCCATAAAATCTGTGGTCCAGTTATAGATCGTGTGCTAATTCAGATTTTTAGACTAATTTATACGAACAATTCTTAAATAAATACGTGGTTTTTTTATTGAAGATTTTATTAGATTAAAACTAAAATAGAGGCTTTCCGAAACTCTATTAAAGTTACTGTCATACCGCGATTTGCATTTTGATATATGCTATAAATGCAGTCTGGTTATACTTTGTGAATTTTACTGTAAATTCTTACTTTCATATATTATTTTATAAAAACCAGAATGCTAGAAAAATAAAATTAAAAGGCTATACATTTTTGTTGAACTACAAATGCTGTGGTATTCAACACGTTTGTAAATCTAACAAATGTAAAAGGATCCACAATCCTTTTTACAATACCATCGTATTCGATAAGTGTCCTAATATTTACGGAAAGGAACGTTGAAAAATTAATTTCTTCTCTAAAATTCCTCTAAATAACCACAAAATCTTTTGATATCAGTCGCTCATATTGTCTCGTATTGGCTTCTACGTTTTGTAAAATCGTCTCAAAACTGAAAGGAATGAACACGATTGTCTTCGACCAGGGACACGGAAATGGCACGAACGATTGCCACTTTGTAGAAATACCTAGGAGCAATTTTGATTGGCCTCGCGTGTAATCCCGCGATCACGCGCATCTCTCGAGGATCAGCTTCCCAGACTCCTCGTACTCTTGCCGTGACAGCCACATCTGCTGGAAGGATCCAAGGGAGCTAAGGATCGATCCGCCGATCCAGGCACCGTAACGACGCTCACTCGAACTGTTTGCGCTCATTATTTTCAGTCTCATGCTCTGAGAAAAAATGGAGATCTATATTTCTGCTGGCCACTTAATATTTACTTAAAACAATCCTTACCGGGGGAGTTTTGCTAGCCAAGTCTCGATTCAGTCTTTCGCTAAAGCCTTGTAGGCAGGAGTTGCCACCGGTGACCACGACGCTTCCATATAAGCTCTAAAACAATTCATTGTTCATTTCACTCTACTTATTCAACGTTTGATTATCTATTCTTTGTATTAAAGATAAAGTGTCTCACAAAACACTAACAGTTCATGAAAATATATGTACATGAGACGAAATACTACCATTGTCCAATAAATGGACTCTTGTCCATTTTATTACGATAGAATATTCAGTTTCTTCAATTGTTTTTGCTTAACATCTATCAATGAATTTAAAAAGGATAACAAACTCTGATCACTGACGAAGAGGAGGATTCTATACCAGAACCATCTAATAATACGAATGAAGTTTACTTGAAGGAGATACCAGAAGGAAATTACGAATTTTTCCACTGAATCCACCACCATGATATAAATGGAAAACTTACTGGTCTAATGTCCATATCACACATGCCCACACTGGTCGTGACGAGTGGCCCAATCCCGAGAATGCTGGCGCCGACACCCTTCACGTTGCTGGGGTCGAACAAGGCTTCCGGAATCATTAGTCTCACCGAACCGAAATCGTCGTTGTAGCCGGTTGGAAACTCATAGTGTTTCATTGGCAAGGAGTTTGCTACGTCTTCGTCGTACGGGCTGTCCGAGACTTGAAGAACGTTCATCTGAAAGTCTTGCAACAGCTCTCGGATCATGTAGCTTAGCCAGGAGGATGACGGTTGGGGACCGCCTCTTCTGACCCAACGGGGTGTCTCTCTTTCGCGGACCACGTCTGTGGAATTTATTAACTTGTTATTTGCTGTATAAATAGAGTTCATTAGCGTTTATTTATTTATAGCAATTGTATCAGGAATGTCTTTAGTTTGAAATTCTTATGCCACCAAGGTATCTGTTACTTCTCTCAGATTAATCTTTTGTTTCCAAAATAATATTGAAAAATTGTTTATGTAGTTATTAAAAGTGTTCCAAAGTAGTCGTGGAATTTTTCATCTCTAAGACGAGTCGTCTGTGGCTAAGGTTTAAATCCATACTCATTGAATATATAATAGAATGTGATCGGAATTTATAGAAGTTAGCGGTGAATCAATAGTATTGTTCATATATACAGTTGGACCTTATCCGAACATGCTCGATTCTTATTAGATTATCATCACACCAGAATAACTGTCAGTTAAAGTCTACGGTCGAAAAACACTCGTAAGGCGTATGTAGATCAGTAAAGAGCGCAATAAAGTTAGAAGTATCGGACCCCCTGCTGTTTGTAAATGGACTGACAAACATGACCTCGTGGCAGCTCACGAACAAAAGACTCTAAAAATAGCGAAAGCTTTTGATACAGTGCTGGGTTTAGAAAAACGCTGGGACCTAAATACTCGCGGGTTCTTTCAGCGGCGTAAGTGCCCGTAAGTGTCCAATAAATCCGTCCAGCGCGTGCGACACAGCTGCGCGCGGGCATTGAATGCGCGCAATCAACGTATTACGACTCAAGTGCTCTGCACACAGCGCGCGCTCATCGCTCGAAATGCGCACCGACAAGGACTAACTGCCGCCCCCTATTGTGCCCCAATAATCGTCGTTCTCTGTTGCGCCAAGCGCTGCCTTTTGTGCCCGTGTTCGTCCTTTTGACGCGTTTGGCGTCAATTGAAGTCAATATTTAACATGTGCATCAACATCGACGTCAATTGTGTTACACCAGGTGTCCAATGACTCGTGGTAGTGTCCGATTTGAAAGCGAATCCAATTCGATAGCGACCATATTTGATTCTGATCGAAACTCGTGTCGTTTTTCATCGGCCTTCGATACGAAATTCGTTTGTTCAACAAACTACCTTTGTTTCACACAGCGATACCAACCTTTTAGCTGGAAGTGTATATACAGATGGATTTCCCCGTATAAATACACTGGTTAAAACAATTAGGGGATCGCTATCGCGTGGAGGAGCAGCTATTGCTCCATTTAATCCCAGAAAATGATACGAACGCTCATAGGTCTGAAAAATTAACATTTTTCGCATATAAAGCTGCGTCTCCATTGTGCCGATCGGCAAAACCGATCGAGAAAATCAAACATATGTCATTGGCACGTGCCAAAAGGCCGCCTGGCATAACGGGGACACAAAATAGGCCGATCGGTTTTGCCGGTCGAGTTTGCTGATCGGTATAATGGGGACGCAGCTTTATACCGACACCTAGTTTCACTTAACACCTAGTCAATGGCATGATAAAATTTCCAAGAATTATACGTGGTATTGACAGACATAGTGGCTCTAATATATGATCCTCTAATTCTCGTCAGCAGTGTATATTGGATTAAATAAATTGATCGTTAATGAAAAACAAAGATTTGCCTTTGCTGGCGACCAGACAGGCGGGCAATAGCTCGACATCCTTCTCTTCGAAGAATTGTCTGCATTGCATCGTGATGAAGTCACCTCCCAACGGGCTTTTCACGATTCCTTGAGTGATGACATAACCGTCGTGAACAGGGACCGCGCTCGTGTGCGTCGCGCCGCTGTCGACGACCATGGCCGTCGATCGTCCGTTTGCATATGCCGCCAATACAGCGTTCTTGCAGATGTACATGGCCGGGACGTTGAACTTTTCGAACATCAGCTCCAGTAGCTTCTCCCGCTTCAACCTCGTGTTCCATGGGCATTCGGTCATCAGGATCGGATGGTGTTCCGGTAGGGCGTGCAGACGCTGCTTGTAGGTGTATTCTGTCAGGCGTTCGAACATGTCCCAGCCCTCGATCATACCGTCTTGCATTAGACTAATCAAATCCATGTCTGCGAAAAAGATGATTATTCTTTTTATGGCATTCGAACACGTAACTCGGGTTATCTTAATGTATCTATTGAATGAACGTTATTGGTATTGTGTGAAAAAGTGCATCATGGAAGTGAAGTGTACTAAAGATGTATCATGTGATCTACCTGTACAAGTGGTTGCAGATGTAATTGATCAGTCTGTGATAATGTAGCTAGAATTAAGAAATGAAATGTGATGTGAACATCAATAGTTTTGCTATATTTTATGGTAATTATAAGAAAAGTGTTATGGTTGATGTCAATCGTAGGACATTTATACCGATAGTCTATTATGCGGTTAGTATGAATGATCAATTTTAAGGATTTGAAATATATTCTTACGTTACTATGCAAGGAACTCATTGTTTCATTCTTCTTCGATATATGTGTAATAATTTTCTAACGAAGCATAAGAATCGGTCGATGTTTATATGTATATCATTGTTTAGTAACGGATTATTTAACTTTAACACACGGTATACATAACAATTCTTTTAAAAGCAGGTCAAAAAGTTCCGATATTATTATTTACTTTCTAAACATCTGAGAAAGATCTGTAGCGTAGAATGTACTAATCTATAAAGATTCTTACTAATCTCCGTTATTAACATTTAACAAAGATTTACATACATGCCCGTTAGTAAATGCGAGGACGTTTCACGAGCGCGAAATATCCCCAGTAACTGGTTACGAAATGATTAAATGTATTAAGAATATATTGTTTAGCGAACGCTAAAATTCAACAGATAATTCTCACACTAATATAAGATGATCAAATTTATACAACGCATAAAATTTCTATGAACTACCACATTATCTGAAGTCAGAACAGGTGTCTTAAGACTTATGAATGAGAGTGTATATCTATTCACAGTAAACACTGACAAATATTATATCATTTAACGTCGGGACACTGTACAAAAAATTCTTTGAAAACGGTGTCTGAAGCGATTCGGAGACAAACAGCGAAAACAAAGTTTCGATGGATTCGAAATTAAAAATGAAACAATCGTACCCTTCTTCCGCACTTGGATGGCCGTGACATCCATGTTGTAATGCTTCCTGACGGTCTGATTGCCGTCTGGTGTTTCGATGCTGTCCTCCCATATCCCGAGGGTGGTCGGGATTTCGGCCTTCGGCGTGTCCTCACCGCCATAACCAACGCGTAGGCTCTGGTGTCCAACGTCGAAAATGATAGCACCGACCTCGTCTGCGGGCAAATCGTTTCGATTAAACGTACTCCATCGTCAGTGTCGCACGTTTTTTACGTGAAAAACAGGGACCGCGACGCACATACCTCCACCGTAGACACCACCGCTCATAGTATCTGAGAGCTGGAGCGCGTACGCGCCTGCGCGTCAACCCTCTTCGACCTCCGCCGGTCCATACCCCTTTCTCCCTCGAGCCGTACATCGTGGATTCTGCAACCCCACGCTCGTCCCAATGTATGTATTCCTTTTGCATATCCGAATCGACGATCGGGAGGAGGACGAAACGCGATCGATCGTACTCCCCCGTTTGTGAAAGGGCTTTTCCGTGTGTCGCTGTGTGCCTTTTGTCCGGAGGAATTTATTTTTCAGTCTCCTTTTTTCGAAAAATAAAACGAAAAAAAAAGAAGATTTTCGAACGCGGAAGAATCTTTAATAATATGAAATTTAATATATTTCTGTTGTGCTACGCGTTTAAATTCAGAGCACGAGGGGATGGAATAATCACAAGACAAATGGATTTCCATTATGGAATTAGTGTTGTATATTTTACAAAGTAAATAGAATATAAACAATCTAAAGTCGTCTAAAACACAATAGTACGAATTTCGTGGTAAATCATTTTTTCCATATATTATAAAGTATACGATTTGTCAACAGATCGATATCTTTTGTTTTTGTTTTTTTAAGTTTTTTCTTTCTTTCATTCGTGTCCCGCGGGTGTCGCGTGCTTGAACCCCGGTTGTTCAGACATAACGAGAAAGAGCCACGAGACTCCAAAAATCATCGTCACATTGCCGAGTGAACGATCGATTGGCTTGTGTACAGTGAACTGATTCTGATGGTAACATATGTATAGGTGGGTGCGGTATTTTTTCTGACTTTCTCCATTCATTTAACGACGATCGAGCAACTTCTCGTCACCGGTGCTCTTCCCCAAATGTTTCTCTCCTTTATCGTGTCGGATCGGTCCGTCGATCGTTAATCGACGCGCGATTATTCGAGGATCGCGATGGAAATATTGAAATTTCACACCTCTTTATTTAATCCTCTCACATAATTCCGGGATCGCGGTTCCGGTTGGAGGTACATACACGTACGTACGGTTAGCATGTTATTACAGACACCTTATAGACGATACGGTTGCTTTTTTTTGGGTTTCATCATCAACGGTTAAACTTTACGCTATACGTCTGTCTACTAAAACGTTTCAGTCTCTCTGTAATTGAAACGACATCGACGACAACGACGAACATCATGGCATTTATTTATTTTACTTTTTTTTTTCATTTCATTTCATTTCATTTATCGCTTAATTCGCCCTATCCACGTAGCTTCTTAATTTTTATACACGTATAACACACTCTCCACGCGGGTAGAGAAGAAAAACACGCTTCGGCTTTATCTCGAACGCAACGATGCGTCGCGACGCCGTGTATCGTTCCACGTTCTGAACGGGAACGATGCTGGAAATCAGACTGATTATAGAACCGATTCATACGGAACTGGAAGACCAAGTAAACACGTAACAAACCGCGTGTGTATATTGCTCGCCGGGATATGTGCTTGATGCAATGAAATGTCTCGTTTACTCGTGATCTTGCTGGAACGTAGTCTTCTTCGATAGGACGTTTCGCGTTAATTCGACGTACGCGTTCGTTACGATAATAAAGATAATAGGAGGCTCCCTTAGAGGGAGTGAACCCTTAAATCACTTACAGACAAATACTTTGTCGCAGTCTTTGCGTGAAACAGACTCAAAAGGACGTCGTAGTCGTGCTGCGAATCAGCGTTGTCCGAGCATTACTCGCGTGTGAAAGTAAGCTGTGCTTACTGTACTTTCTTTGTCAAGGGACCTACATGGTAAATGGGTCACCGTATACTAGAGACGAGCAACATCGTCAGTTACATAACGAATTATTATAACTTGACTTAATTTTTATAAACTGAACAGTATTAAACAGATTATGAACGTAAATAAAAGAGAGTACAAAGTTTTAATCACTAAATCGGCAATACATTTATGTCTATAAGTAGTTGCCACTAAATTTGATTAAGCTGCTGAGACATAAATGGCCGACCACCATTCACGTCTCTAACGACACAATATTTTCAAAATACTGATCGTAAGAACGTATTTTAATTGTATAAACTTTAATTCTCATCATCTCGTGGAGACAATATCAGAGACAACAGTAACCATAACATGTTAAAACAGCCATTTATCTCCCACCAATCTAATAGTGAAAGAAACATTATACAATAACTAGCAAGAGAAATGTAAGACACAGTACCGTGGCATTTAATTGGTACGAAGAACAAAGTACTTTCAGATTATAATTGTTTTAGTCTTAATCAATCGTTCAAACGTAATTTCACCCACGTCTGTCCAAACACGCAATCCATAAAAAGTTTTTCTCGCGGAATCGATTTTCTTTTCATCTCTTCACTTTCCCTTAAAACAATCGTACTCTTCTCATCAAGCAAACAGTCTCCGATAGTTTTCAGTGAACTCACAGATTGGTAAAAAACGATAATGAATCTTATCGAGGTCGGAGGGTAGTCGAACGAAGGGATCGTCGGACAGCGCTGCTTCGTGCAATAATATCAACGAGAATCCCGGCCGCTTCTTCAGAAGCGGGGCAAGTAAAATCTCTTATAGAATAATCGCTTTCGTTTTAAAAACGGAATGGCAGTCGATAAATTCGATCGATAAAGTTCTCGCGAACCGTGTGGCGAACGAGGACGTTAAAAGTCGTGATCCTCGCTCGATCGAGGTTCAGTGATTCGCCTCGCGATTCGCTTGGAAGTCCCGTGAAACCGAGGGAAGAAAACCGAACGTGAACAAGTGGTCGCGCGAGTTCGCGAGCCGGCTCGAACGAAATGGCAGTTCGAAGAACACAACAAGAGAGTCGAGTCAGTTCGATTTGCTCTAGGATCACGGATTTGCACCGTTTTTTTTTTTTTTCTTATTCGGCATGTAGGCCAGAGGAACACGAACAGTTTGGGAGTGTAGATCATCGACGGCCGATTCTGTGACGGCCACAGATGTTTTGTAAGTAACGAAAGACGGACCATGGGGTTTCCTTTTTGTTTCGCTTCGTTTCTCTTTACATCAAGAACAGTTAGAACGAGGGGGGTAGGTGTGGTTAGGGGGTGGATTTTCGACGGTTTCGCCGCAACGTCGTGGGAGGACAGGGTTCACCGTAGGTTCTACAATTTTTTCCTTTCTTTTTTTATTTACACTGCGATCACGAAGTCGCGGATGTGTCGTTGACTGCTGTGGCCGCGGTCGCACTCCGCCTCGCTTAGCTCAAACGCGTCGGAGAACCCCGAGGGTGGGTCCAGCTTGGGGATGAACAGGTTTCCCGATCCGTCACGCTCCTGGTCCCGATTGGAACAGGAATTGTGCGGCTGGTGCTTGGAATTGCCAAACCCGGAGATTGGGCCGAAGTTGGAACGGGCCTCCTCACTGGTACGACGTGCCAGCTGTAACATCCTGATCGAGCACGGATGTCGATTATTCTGACCTGATCTTTGCGTCCCGTTCACTAAACGATCCTGCCTTATTTCGTATAAAATTATAATGTCGGAAATCATATTTGTCGAATAGCTGTGTTTCTGGCAAATACGGCGTAAATGTTGATATAACTAAAAATCAGAAGCTTCTACGTACAAAAAGGAACCGAAAATTAAGAACGTGGTTTGCATAGAGCTTTCAAGAGAATTAAAGTGGAAATTTTACGTACGTTCTGTTTAAGTTTTATATTGAGTAGAAATATTTTATTCAGTATGGGAAACGGATTTTACTGACACTAATTAACGTTCATCTGGCTAATGCTGGAAGATCTTTTACCTGTGTCTTACGGATGTTTACGTACAGCTACATAGTCGATTCTATAGAGTGTTGCATTTTTCCAAGCTTGGAAATTGTGCAGATGGCGAATGAAGAAAAAGTATGTATTCTTTATATACTTATAACTATTACTAGTATTATATACTTAGTTATATACTATATAACTATTATTCTCGAAAATGTGTAAGATTCAGTCACAGGAAAAATATTATCTCAGTAACCTTCTGAGGGTGGGCGCAGTGTCGTATGAAACTTACTTGGATTTTCCCCGTCCAGGAAACGATTTTCTCTCAAAAATCGGTGAGGGTTCTGTAGACGTGCTAGATTCTGGTCCATGGTACAGGAAGTCTGGAAACAGAAAATGATCCGGGTTTTCCTCAGCGAACCACCCTGATGCGTTTCGCCTCCTCGGGTCTCGTTCGTCTCACGACAACAACAAGCTCAGTGAATGCTCGGTCACATTATTGGTGCACTCTAATGAACGTAGACAGGCAACGGGAACGGACTTCCGGTGGTTCTGTGCGTGAACGATATCGCGGCTCTCCTCCTCTTACTTTATACGAGACACTGCACGATGTCTATTATTCGTTTTTGATACTAGAACCACGTCTCTAGCTGGTGGACTGCGAATTTTTATGTAAATACAGATTTTTATGGGCCAGTTTACAAAAACTGCAATGAAACAAAAAATTGTTTAACCAGAGATCCATTGAATCACTCACAAAATTAAAGCCTCATTAAACTTTAATTTAATGGGGTTTCGACCTATTAAGGGTTCCATCGAGTTCAAAATGGAACAATAATGGAAAAACAAATACTGGTAAGCGACAACAGCGTATACGCGTTCAGCTAATCATCATGAATTTAACCATCGCATTTCGTAACCCAGCCCCCCCCCAACCGGATCGTTTACTTTCGAACCGCTTCGTCCGTAAAGGGTTGAACGGATCAAGGACCGTCATCTGCAAAGCTGATAGTAATTAACAAATATTACGATCCGTACCATCGAATGGTATACCGTGACGCGACAGACATAGTGGCGAGTGATCAAACCGTTCAATCGGCTTTAAACATCCGACGAGGTATCAAACAGTTCAGGCCCAGTTTGATCATGACGAGGGGTTCGAACTTAAGGCCGCTTTCAAACAGTCTGATGACATTTAACACTCTAAACCCTTGATCCACTGTTAACTGCGGGGCAAGGAGGGTGTCGATAAATAACTGACTCTGGGTACTTCGATACCCCAACGTTTCGAGACGCTGCAAGTTTAGAGCGTTTCATCAAACTGTTTAGAAAGTTTACAGTGGCTCGAGACTTTGGATTTTGAAACGTCATCATACCGTTTGAGAACAATCTTCAGTTTGAACGCCGAGCCGTGATAAAATTTTATTTGAACTGTTCAAACTCCTCGTCGGAAGTTTAGTTCAAACATATGCGAAAAAGTTTGTTCTCAGACCCACCACTAAGCGCAGGTCTCGTGGAGGAGAGGCTCGCGGACGCAGAGAGGACGCAGACCACCCGGACAGATCAGAGTACGTGAGGTAAAGAAATAATAAGAGTGGCCGTAAACCGAATAGAAAGGATGAAAGATTGCATACTGTGGACACGCGAGTCAGCCTCAGACACCGAGTGGTGCGAATCGACGAGGTGATTGGAAGACTCGGTTCGGCTGCTGGTCCCGACTTCCGTGTCGCTATCCGAGCCCAGGGTGTCGTACCGGTTGCAATCCGACTGCAATCAGACGGAATTGTTTTTGGTCGATGAATTGGCACGTCGCACGAGGAAACGAGGGTGACGCGCCACACCGATCTTTCGCTCAATGATCCACTCTCCCTTTGCTCACAGCTAGGCTAGAGATCTCGTAGATCAGAGCCATCGTCGAGGAACGATGTTACGATGTTTTTACGAGCCATTCAGAACCGGTGCTGTCCAACGCGAGCCTGGACAACTTAAACTTATTCCACCCCCCCACCCCCACAATCGAGGCTACCGTTTGACATTATTCCTCGTTGTCTGCTTTCATGTGAGATGGCCAAATTTATTATTGTCTGTATGAAAAGTTTCGAACAATGAATTATTTTTCGAAATCAAATATTTTGCTTAAAGTAAGTGATCATGTGTAATACCACAGACGAGATATAAGAATAGACCTAACATCTTATGGGACTTGGTGTCCCACGAAAATCAGGCAGGTTAGAGCGCACCTCTACATAAAAGTTTCCGATATCAGGAATTACATTCGACACCGTGATAATGCACAGCATACACACACCCGTAACTGCATATAGGTTTCGCTAGCAAGGAATGGAATTCCGAAATGGTACGGGGGCTTCTGATGTTGGATTGTTACTACATAATTATAATGTGTCAGCTAGTAAGCAAAAATGAATAGTGTTATGTATGAGAAACACTGTTTTAGTCAAAATGATACAATAGACCGGATTCCATCGGACCCGTAGGCCTGCAACGTTTCGACCTGAGGGCTGGGTAATAAACTGTATGCAGTTCGGGTCTATTTTCTTTCTTAAGTGGACGACTGACTCTCGGTCGTGCTCTTACGGATTTTTCTTCACTTCGAGTACGATTTCCAAAGCATTAAGACGTCCTTCAAGCCAAGAAATAAAAGTAGTAGAAAAAGAATGTATAGTATTTACTATTTATTTTAACCCATTTCCAATATCTGACGCCCCCGAAGCATGGGATAAAAAATTACCTATGGAAGGTTAGGTCTATCCTTATATGTCGTCTGTGGTAATACTTACACAGTGACTCGTTTGTTCGAACACTTTCGAAATAGTAATTAAGTGTGAAAATTTTTCTGTGAATACTTATGCATTTATAAAACATCTGATCGTTTAAAATTGAATACAGTAAAAAGTTTCAGCAAAATTTATTCAGATTTTCTTGTTATTTAGAATCTACTAGAACCCTTGATAGGGTACATCAATTTTCTTTTGTGTCTAGTTTCGAGGAAATAATAAAATTCGCAGTTAATTTATTATTTCTACTACTATCATACTTTAGTATTATGAATTCGTTTCTTGAAACATTCTACATCATTTTTACCGGGTATTAAATTGAGAGGGTAATCTAACTCTCAAAGACTACACTATATTATCGTATCGATTCGACGACACATGTGTTGGTGTAACCCACAGTGTTTTTTGCCCATATCTCAAATATATAAGTAATTTAGTCACAAATCCTTTGACAAAACATCACAGCCTTAACTTGCCACACTTTACCGTTCAGAAATGCCAAGTGTCTGTCGGACGTATTGGGTTACCGTAACACAGTGTAGTCTTCGAGTGTTAATTTCAAACAATTTTAAATTCTATTCTGTTCAACCACATAATTGGTCGTTCATCGGTACAGCAAACAAATGCTTAATAGTTTCAGCATCTCTCTTTCCGCTCGTTTTCCATTACTGAAATAATAGTTTGCCCATCTCTGGTTTCAACAGACACCATATTCTCTCTTACGTTCCACGTAAGCAGAACACACAACGAGAGAAAAACACCGAATCCGCGTAAGAGGCACCATCGCTAAGAACAGCACCGGTTCGAAGCCTGTCAATTGATACTTTCTTCGTTTATCTATACTACCTATAATAATACCTTTCGCGAAGTCTCGATCCACTACAGGAACAAGCGAGCAGAAACCTCGGAACGGGTACGTTCGAATGGCGCTGATCTAGGAACGATCCACATACTACTATCTCTATAATGTGATGTCGAACAACGAATTACAACATGATCGCACACGATGAATTCGATACAGGTTAGAGAGCGTTTCTTATGCTACGGCTAGACGAGCTATGAGAAGAATCGGCGAGAGATGTGTAAGAAATGGCGAAATATACATATGGTAAAGAAGTATGTATATCGTTTGGCGTCGGTGTTGCGGTTCCTCGATGGACTTGATCGGGACAGATGCGAAACGAAGCAAGGTGGGACCAGCAGTCACAACGATCGATAATTTCACTATTTGATGCACACATCTGTATATCTACTCGATCGGAGCGCCGGCACGGCTCGCGTCTCTAATGACTCTCTCTTTCTCTCTAAATGCCCTCCCCCGCGATCGTTCGACGTTCGACGACAGCCTTCTTGGATATCTAGATATCGTAGGACAAGACTTCGACATTCCCGGATTGTTCCGCGGTAAAAAAAGAAAAATAAGTATGCATAAAACGATCCTCGTACCCGTACGATTTTCGAAGGAGTCTCGAACTGCGATCGAGATATCGTGCGGTGACGCGGTTTCGAGCGGAAAATTGGTGGTTAAGCATGCTCAAGCGAATTCGTACACCCTTCTCCATTTTGGCTACGTGTCACGGGTTCTTCTTCTCCATTGGTTCTATCTCACGGTCGCTCGGGAACACACACAATGAGGTTTGGTGAGAGGTGGGGTGGAAGCGAAGCTTTAAGAGGGACGTTTCCTTTGAGGAGAGATAAAAGATCGTACCAGTTCGTTCTTTTTTTTTTTTTTTGCAGCCGTGTGCGATAACTCAATGATGTACGCGGTGTTTCACTGAGGATCGTGTAACGAGTCTTTACATACGAGGATAATCAGTTTTCTTGATAGAGTAGGGGATGAAATTTTTTGCTCGAGAGGAGTTGAGTGTTATTGTGTTTTATTTTAGTAGATCGTGTATTATCCTGTTTGTAGGTGTTGGAACTTAGATCAGTTATTGCAGACGAAGTGGATCTTAGAAAGTGTAATATAATTTAACTAATTATTGAAGAGGATTGAAAATTGCGTGAGGGCTGGTGGTCTGTACTTGTGTAGATAACGCGACAAGAAATTTGGCAATTGGAAATCCATTCCAGAAGGTTAAAAATTAACGGAAACAAGTCCATTAATGTTTTGTATTCATCAATTATATCAATTTGTGAAACACCATGTACAAAATGTGAAATATATCTCTTTCCTTTAACATGTTCACTGCGACACGAAAGATACGTCTTCGATTTAAGAATGGAGCTAACAGAATAGTAAAAAGTACACAGAGCCTCTCATAGTGAACACGTTAAATAGTTAAGACCGTATCGTTCGATTGCGTGACACAATCACCACATTAGTGAAAACGTGATTGATCGTCCACAAAAAAATTTCTCAATAAACTTCATCGATTTATCAATGCATCGACTTTTATCTCAGACAGTTCAACCCCGGGAAATCGAGGTGTACTGCGTGTCTGGACGAGGGAAGGGCATGCGATGTGCGCAAGTGTGTTCTCTCCAGTTGATTCGATGCTCGGATGAACAGATACGAATGGTGAATGGTGGAGAAGCGATTGGTGAATGACAAAAGCAAACTGAACGGCGGACGATACCTCTCGTAACTGAAGAGTGTCGGCGGTGGACAGACGTGGATTGTGATAGACGAACGTCTGAAGAGGCGCAGCAGAATTACATCGGCTGTCGCCACCCGGAGGAACACTCTCCTGTAGCTGGAACGTGGCGTACGGGTATATCTCGTCGGAGTATTCTGCAATCATGTTACAATATGGTTTTTCTGTTTTTAATGGACAGTTCGTAGTTTCTAATTCAAAGTTCAATGCTTTCATTTCGTATAAACAAACTATTACTGTGTTGATTTTTCATAGATAGCCCTTTGTTATTTCTCATGGCTCTAGATGACGTTGTTTAATTTTGAGTGACACTGGATGGATCTGTATGGTCTTGAATGGCATTAATTAAATGCTATAGGATTCGATTACGTTAAACTGGCCATTGAAACTGGATATAACTTTCTATGAATAAGATACACTTCAACTTATACCTACGCTATATCATCGTAGAATCTGTAACAATACGTAATGACTAGGATCGATCTTGAATGACACTAACGTGACATTGTTAGCATTCTTTAAAATATTTTTCATCAACGTCACATGTTAGTATTTCGGTAGAAGATTGCCATTCAATTTATAAAACCAGCAATAGAAAGATAGTTTAACAGCAGAAATTTGCACAAAAATTGAAAGATCAAGATCGTTATTTGCGAATACCAACCATTACTCGAAGGTTTCAATGAAGATTTTTCCTGATTACCTGGGATCTTTTCCAAAGTGGCCATCTCGTGTATGGGTGATCGTAGCGGTTTTCGTACAGTGGCGTAGTACTGTTCACGCTGCTCCATGTTTTGCTTGTTGTCTAAGGCGGCAGCGGTTTGGGCGTCGTGGAGGCTAGCGATTTCCCCTATAAATGGACCTACGGTCATCGTCATTAACCGGTTACGGGCGCCGTATATAGTCGGTACGCAGGATACACTGAACTCGTAAAACAGCCCATTAAAGCTGACATATATTGCAAAATCGAGACGACCAGATCCACCAAGAGGTGTTAGGAAAATGTGGAAAGTTGAGAGGTCACCGTGCCTGCAATCGTCGAGGGCTAGCTTGTTTAAAAATGACAAAGATGGCGGGTTCTCGAGTCTCGTTTGTACGGTCCTCTTTTTCCCAGATTGCTACAAATTTAGGGTTCGTTTGGAACAGGGGAATAGCATCGATCAGAAGAGGTGACTACGACATGCGCTGAAAACAGTCGCGCGCAGTGTGGTTGATCCCGGAAGAGTAATAGAAAAAGAAACCTTTCGATTCTGCTTGAGACATTCTCTACAGTCATGATGCGAGTTGTCAGATTTCCTTGTCTCACGGTTCTGTAAAGAGGGTCCATTTTAAAATGTAAGCAACATTGTTGCGGTTATCCAAGCAATTTTACGAGTTTCCCAGAACCACGTCCACCAACTATACACGCGCACGTGTGTAAGTTACACGTCTACGGTATCGAATGACGGTAGTGGGTTTCTACTAACGTTTCCGGAAACAGTAAAAGACAGCGCCGGCGGCGGTAATGATCGCTAGCGAGCACAGTATCAGCGGGATGATAAGCTTCAAATCCGAGTAGACAGACGAATGTTGCGGTATATACGGATCGATCTCGTCAGTCGGCACTGTACTGCTGGTGTGAGACTGCAAAGTCGTTATTCTATACTCGGCGACCGAGAAGCCTGCGTTATTGTGCGCCCTTATTCGGATGTCATAAGTCGTCCCAGATTGCAGCTCGCTGAGCGTGTACGTCTTTTGTACCTGAACAACGAATACATGTATATACATATATACCTGTTACTGTAATATAGAAGATCCGTGGTATTTAACCGGGCGTAACGTCTTTTCCTTTCTCGAGGAATCATCGACGGACTCACTTTGAGAAGGGTACATTTGTCTCGTTGCGAGAGATCGTTATTAAAATGAAATTGAAGCGATCGTAAGATAAATAAAAGTATATCCATTCTATATTCATTGATTTCAGATGATTTCTGTGGATCGGAAGTTGTTCGATTGAATCACTATTGCTTTTCAGAATTTCTGTAGGCACGGTTAACTATTTTTAACAGAATAACATTGCGAGTCTTTAACCGTTCCTTAACCTTTTGAGTGGTACAGGTGTACATATGCGTTGAACGGAACGTTACTCCAGGATAATATGTAATTATACATCGATATTCTATGATATGATTATAGTAAATCATCGATAAGTGTTCCAAGCCTTTGGCGCACTGAATGTTCAGACGTCATTCCCATCACTGATGGTGTCCCCCGTGGAACCAGTTAAGCGCTAAGTGGCGGGAGCCTTCGAGCACTCATCGATGATTTACTGTATCTCCTTCGTTTGATTCTGACTTCTGGACTACGATTATCGCTTGTGATGCTTATAGTCTTATGACTGTCACCAGCTAAAATATTACTCTATCTCCAGTACCTCGATGTTGTTCGACACCAATGTCCAAATGTCCTCGCCGCTTCTACGATACTCCAGCTCGAAATAGGTGATCGGGCACCCGCCGTCGTTCCACGTGCTCAGGTGCAGAGTGATCCAGGACACGTTCACCGTCACAAAATTATCACCGTTGCTCGGCGAGTCGTCAGGTTTCGATCCCCTCGTGGTCGCTTTAACGATCTCGCTCGGTGAACCCATGCCGATCCGATTGTACGCCGTCAGATACATCTGATAATCGTTGCCGCACCACAACGGCGACAGAACGAAACTGTTCATTTTCTGGGAGACCTTCACCTCCTCCCATTCGCCGGACTCACGTTTGTAGTGGAGAATATAACCCCTGATTGGCGCGCCGCCATCGTCGCCGTTCTTCCATCGGACGTTGATTGAATCACTGGTGGCGCTGGTCGCGTTCAACAACGGGGCTGCCGGCGGTACTGCAAAAGGATCGTGACGAAATTATCATTTTATACGCTTCACCGTTTCCCATTGCTAGGTTAGACGATACGGGCTTTTCGTCCGTTTCGGTACTTTTGTCGAATAACTGAATGCATAATGAAAAGTAACATATTCTCGTTTATATTGTCGGACTCGAAATAGTAGAAGTTGGATTTTCGGTGAAGACGCGGAATCGTATGAACGCTGCTATCGGAAGACGTACCAAATCGGTTAAAATCTGCATTGTCTGAACTAATAATTTTATTTTCTATGACATAATGAGAAAACAGAGAGAATATGTTTAATGTGTTTAAGTTCACTCTCTTGGAATTAAGATATTTCTTAAGGGTGTGATTTTTTAGCTGTATTGGCTAGAAAGTATTATAAGTTCTTTAACTTAGCTACCTGTAACGAAGAAAGGGTTCTTTCATCGAAAATAGAAGGGTCCTCGAGAAATTTCAAAGCGTACAGGGAGTATGAGTGCAAAGGATATTCTGGGGTTAATTTTGTCGGAATTATTAGCGAGAACAATTGAGACAAGTACCTTGCACGGTTAAACGATGCGTGATGTGGTCAGAGCCGTGACGGTTCTCCACGTAACACGTGTAATTTCCGCTGTCCTCTCTGTGAAGATCCATGATCTGCAACGAGCCCTTCTTTAACAAGGACACCCTCGCTGACGATTTCACTATCTGGCCCCATTGTTTCCATGTCACCGACGGTTCTGGCTTCCCGACGCACTGACACGGTAGCATAACGTCTTGCTTCCACGGTATGACCAGCACCGTGCCGAAAGAATATATCGCTGCTCGGACTGTAATAATCCCAAATATTCGTTAGCGCTGCCATCGTAAAACAGTTCATAAAATACTTAAATTACTCAAACTGTTTTAGGTGTTAACCTGAACTAGATCTGAAACATGACACGTTGTGTTCTCTCTCTTAATATTTTAACCATAATTTCAATAACAGACTAATATTATTCAAAATTAACAGTTATAATCTATATTAGTACAAACCAATCAAGTTTATACTAATTACAGTACAGATTAGGATTAAAATAAATACATTACAACTTCTAAGAAATAATACAATTAAAACTTCTACTGACATCGCGAGGACATTCGACAAAGTATTAATTTATCGTAAATAAGTTTCCATAAAATAAATATACGTATTCCTCTGCTACGTTTACCGATAACAATACTCTTTAAAATAAACCATGTATAAACTCTCGGTTGAATACACCATAATTCAAGCTATATTAATAAATCGCGAGTGCCTACCATCGCTCGAAGGCGAGATCGTGATGGGTTGCGTCCGTGGTCCCTCGCCCACCGAGGTGACAGCGGCGATCGTGAACTCGTACTGATTCTTGCTGTGCAAATTCTCGGCCTGATAGCTGGTATGGTGCGGCTGTATCGAGCGTTTGTACCATTCCCCCTTCGGGTCGACGCCGCGGATATGAACGTTGTACGAGGTGATGTTACCGTTGCTTCGGTGCGGCGGCTGCCACGAGACGATAATCGACGTGGCCGAGCTGGCGAACGCCTTTACGCCGGCGGGCACCTCAGGTTGGTCCTCTTTGGTGACGCAATAGAAAGGCGTCGAAGCGACTCCATCGCCGGCCCTCGTCAAAGCCAATACTTGGACAGAATAGTTCGTGTACTTGCCCAGCCCGTGGATCGCGACCGTGAACGCGTTCGTGATCATCTCCGACTTGCTGGTCTCCGTCAGCGCGTCCATGTTCTCCCATATCACCTTGTAACCTTTCAGGTTCCCGTTCAGACTGTATTGAGGGGGCGTCTCCCACGAGACTTGCAGTGATTGCGAGGAGAGCGCCGTGCACCGTATGTCTTGGGGCGGGCTGCTCGGCACTGAGGACATTCCGACGGTGTCGGGAATCAATTACGTTGATCCAGCGAGACGGATATACGCTCGTGGGACCATCTACGGGGACTGTGTACACGGTGTAACACGAGGAAATGAAAATATAGGTTCGACAGCTCGGGGTCACTTGATAAAGCCTTATAATTAGTCGATGCAACGCATTGGTGGGGAAATTGTGCAATTGGAAGATTTCGTGGATTACTCGCTTCTCGATAAGTTACTTAACACTTTGATGTTGGATGATGTAGGAGTATGTATTTTAAAAAAAAAATGCTGAGAGCGACTGACATGGTAGTACGTCTTTCTTATGTAAGAACTAGGATACCAGAAAATAGCAATTGTTTTTTAAATGCATTGTATTTAGGGCATTCTGGAAAGTTTTTCAGTCCCTCATAAATTTCTTTGTTATCCGAAGCCGAGCTTCTACTTAGCTTCTGTTTACTCTGTTTAAATTGATTCCAGAGGGGGGCCCCCAGTAGTGGGAATAACGCCGTTGCTTGTGTCGCATTTATCGAGGTATCACTGTATCATCTCCATCAACTGAGTACTGTTTTTATTGTACCATTCCTCTCGTCTCATCCTGTAAACTTTGCTACAACAAGTATTTCGCAACTTTGAGCTACGTTGTAGGTCAAGTACTTTCATTCTTTACTCCATGTAACGTAATCGAGGGACGGAGCACGGTGCAAGAACCTGAACTTCCCCTTATTCCACATTTCCGCGACAGAAGCGTAAATTCTAGAAGTCCAGACCCGGAGGCTGCTTCAAAATTAGTCCTGAGATTCGCACGGGACGAGTCGGTAGGAATGGCAGAATCTGTTTATTTCGCGGGGCGCTAAGGTGTCCCGTAAGAAACACTCCGGCACGGAAGTTCGAGGCGTCGAAAGCACTTTGGAGTTTAACCGGGCCGCGTTCACGGGGGTCGGGATTAAAGAACTTATTTGCAAGCAGATCAGTTCCAGGCAACGGCGGGGCTTGCCTCTGAATTTATTATTTATTCGAAACTCGACCGGATGTACGGCGGTTGGTATTCATAGCGGAATCCACGAGAGGCTCGCGGGCCTCCAGTATTATTCCGTTCATGAATTTTTTAGCACGACGCTGTACCGCATTCGTTAAATCTGGCGTCGTTAATACCGTGTCCTCTGTATCCGCCAGTATGCTTGAGTCTCAAAAAGTTATCGGGAGATCGAATATCCCGGCATACAAGGGCGGAATATATTATCCTTCAATTTGGGGAAAATGTGAACGATATATTAAAAGAAAGAGATTATGAGAACCAAAGACAGGTGCAGTATAATATTAGAATACAATAGTGTTTTAAAAAAAGGGTGTAATACTTTAGGTGTTTCTAGTACTCACCAAGTGGAGTCAAAAATGCTTGATTAACATAGATCCTAATATCAATCCTTTCGATGAAAAGTATAGAAATTTATTTTCACATTTGTTACAGATGTTCGATACACCTTCCTTCCATTACGATAACTCATATTTGGGGATCCGAGATCGACGTACATTTTCAGATATTTCTTTCGCATCTCGTATTGGCGGTTGTCGTACAACCTTGAACTAATGTACTTCTAAACCAATTCTTCTGTTTACATTCTACATGTCACGAAATGACTCACTTATGATATCGAACGCTAGTAAAAATAAGAGTTGATTTTAAATCGGAAGGTTTTGTTTCAGGACCTATGTTGATTAGATATTTTGTACTCCACTCGGTGAATCACTGTAAGACACTAAGGAACTTTTTTTTGAATACCCTGTACAAGAACATATGTATAGAGTCACAAGTTACCGAGGTACCCAGCTGAGGGTAGTACTCAAACAGTCAGAAGCTAATCACATGTCCATGATGTGGACCTGTAGAGAATTTCAATAGGTATTGGATGAAGGATACTGAGTGAATGTGTAAAATATGTAAAATTTCAAGGGGACAGTAAAACCCGTGCTAGAAGAATTTTATGGAAAGGAAAGTGGAGATTGCACGCTTGAAGAAGTTAGAGGAAATGAAAAAGAAGGGAAGGTAGTAAAATGGTTGAGAACAATAGAGAATAAATTAAGTAAACCCGAGAACGAGAATAGGGTCTAGATGGAATAAGTTAAAACAGGTGAAAATGTAATAAATAAGTATATATAGAGGTGTAGACTGATTTGCCATAAACTAAGGTGGTTAGATATACTCATACACTAGTGACTTAAATCCAATATGGAGGTAAGGTAACGAAGTCCGTTCCTTGGTCTGAAGGTTGTAAGTATTTAGATACTGACTACCTAACTATTATCGTTCAATTTCGTTGAACAAACTTATCCCCTGGAAACTGTTTTCCCTTACCGTCTTCGAGAGTCGTCGCGACCACTTCCGGCGTCATCGGACCCTGGCCAAGAGCGTTGTAAGCCTGCACCACGACACTGTATCTCGTGTACTTCTTCAAGTTCGTCAGCTGGTATTGCCTGCCGGGCATCGATGGTCTTGCTAGTCCTAGGGCCACGCTGGCCGTGGAAATTGGTCTCTCCACGGTCTTGTAGGTGTACTGATGATCTAGTGCTAACCTGGACACCACGATCATATTTAAGTCGTTTGTATAGGATGTACTAGACACAATATATTTACTGTACTAATACATAGGCTGGAATAAATATTTGCTAACAATTAGTACCTTCATTGTCCTGAGGGTTGTGACGTTTGTCAATCATAGACTCATTATTTTTCATAAGATTAAATAATCTGAAATCTAGCACGTGTCTTGTGACTATATTCTAACAGGTTAATAGATATTTAGGGGATTCCATTTAGTTGGTCCACCTTGTATACGCAATATCCAGACAGTGAACGTAATAATAGCAATATTCACAAGTATCTACCACAACGTATCAAACCTTCAAACTTGTCTAAGGAATAACTTTACTCGCCTAATATATAAAAATAAAAAAAGAAATTTACTTGCTACACGAACTGTAAGACAGCATCAAAACAAGAGTGCACGGACGAGCACATCCGGATGCACCTGTATGCTTCGAAAATATTTCAACGTCAATGTTTTTCGAACGAAATAAACGAGACGGGCCCGGTGCTGCGATCCAGTTATTTATCACGCGGGCTGAAAAGTGTGGAATATCAGCGTTATTCGAGAAACACCCGAGCCCCGACGCAATCTAGTATGCCGACGACGGAAACGTATTCGAAGGCTATCGGGATGGGGGTCGGCGGCCGCGTCGTTAAAGGGTGGCCGTTTCCCCTGGATCGTTACCGATGTTCCTTGTAGCCGACGTGATAACCGAGTATCTCTCCGTTCCATAAATCATGATCAGGTGGATCCCAGGTGACGTTAAACTCGGTCGAGCTGACAGGATCCACCTTGAGATTTCGCGGCGGTCCGCCTGGCTTCTCCCCTTCGGTGGTCGTTTCCAAAATCTGGAAAAAAGGGGACATAGATCGAGGTTTGAGATTGTGTCCTCGACGATCTCTTCGTTTACCGTGTCCCGGCTACCTCTTGTGGTTGATCGTACCCGCGGCGAAAAGGCACGTGTATCGTTCACTTTTAAGGTTGTCGAACGTTTAACGGCGAGACGTATGTACGACAATGTTTATGTAACGGATGTATAGAACGTAACGGAGTGATTACGACATCAAAACCACCATAGCGTGTACACTTCATAAACGAAAAACGGAAATAGAAAATTGTAGACATTTTATTGTTGAATATAATTGCCTTCAGAATTCCAAGCTCTATCACTGTGCTGAACCTCACTAAAAATTCAGCGTTACACCAGTGGACGCCTCCTTATCAGTGCCAAGGAGCATTCGAACACTCATCGAGGATTTACTGAACATGCCTACCGAAAGGTTAAAAAAAACGAAGGTGATATGCAAACCATTCCTGTCAACAATCTCATTGCTACCGCGGCAGAAGAACTGTCGATGCTGCAATTTTCGGCAGCTAGACGTATTCATATCTAATCCATCTACGTCGATGTTTCGTTGATGCCGTTCATACGCCGCGCTGTTAAGTGAGCGACAGCGTTTGATCGGGCTCACTTTCAAACGCGCGCGCCCGATAAATTCAGCGAGCAAGAAAATTGCAGTTTGATGTAACGTGTCGCTTTTTAAGGTACGGGAATGGACGTTTCACGGAATAAATCGACTTCCGTATGTCAGTCGCCGCGAAAAGTGTCGAGCAAAAATAGTCCGCGACGAGGAGAGAGGCTGATGTGACCAGCAACAAGTAGGTGGATGGGGTTCGTGGGGAAACGAAGATCGATCGGGCCTGTATTACTATACGATACTTACGTCGCTCGCCTGACTCCGACCCAGCTCGTTCTCCGCGTAAATTCGGAACTGATAAGTGACCGCTGGACGGAGACCGTTCACGTGCGCGTGGGACTGGCTACCTGGCACCGCCGTGTGGAACGTGTGGTCGTGCCACACCTCTGCGAAAACAAATTGTCTCGATTACGGGACCGAAACAGGGGGCCGCGAGCGGAATTATCCATTATCCGAACTGGGGGCGTTATCTGAATCGCCCCCCTCCGTCGCTATCCGAGAGCTTTACTGCTCGAACGTTTTATTAGACGGATAGAGTACGGTCACGGGGAGTGTCCGCGTTTCTAAATCATTCTTACGGTACCAATCTGCTGGAATTTTGTTCCTGGATTCCATGCTTTTATGCAGGATGGACACAAGATTGTACCACGATCTGCCGAGGATAGATTGTTCGTGAAAAAATCAGTGAAGCATGAAGCAAAAATTTTGTTTTCTTCGAGGATTCGGTTTTCAGACGATGGATTTGAAAATGGTACATGCATTCATTAGTGTTTACAAGTACATGTCGGAAGTATTTAACAGATTGGTTTGGCAGAGTTCTATTTAATGGCGCGTGTTTTGCACTGGAAACTTTCAGAGTATTTTTGTCGGAAATGAAGTCTTATTTGCAAAAGTGTTCTCCATTCTCATTCCAATTCTCCACTGTCTTTAACGATGAATTTCTTTTCCATCCTCTATATACTCTGTTTATATTTTTATTAGTCAAATTAATCGTGTTCTTCTACGACGTCATTGATATTAGATTGTTGCATAATAAATATTGTTTTTCATAGTGCTGTATTTCAGCCATCGTAATTTCAAAGAAACTGGAATCGAGTAATGATCAAGTGAAGATACAATCTAAGTGATGATTCTAATTCGTTCAAATGAACACTTCATATGTTACGACCTAATCCTAAATACAGTGATTCCTCGATGATTGCGATACGAGCAACGTCGTTATTCCCACCACTAGGGGAGTCCCCCTGTGGAACCAATAAAAACAGAGTAAACAGAAGCTAAGTAGAGGCTCGGCTTCGGGTAAACAAAATTTATAAGGGTAAACAAAATTTATAAGTGTTAAAAACCCTTTCGCCTTGCCATGAATGCTCCGAAGTGGACCCGAGTACGTCGCACTCATCGAGGCATTACTGTAGATGGAAACCAAACTGTCTCAAGATCCAACAACGAACTCAATCTGTCCAACAGCGATCTATCAAAATCGTTTACTTGCCAGTATCCGTTTTGTATTCAACGATGTACTGCGTAATGGGGCTGTTGCCGTCCTGACTGGTTTTCCAGCTGATGTTGATGTAGCGGCTCCCCTTCTCGATCACGCGAAGATTCCTTGGAAGGTCAGGCGGCTCTGTTCCCAGGCGAAAAAAAGAACAAGAACGAAATCACACTAGTCAGCGATCGTCGGTCACGATACACGACTCGTTACGCAACGCGGATCCTCCGTCCGAAACGTATTTCATTTCGCGAAACCGCCCGCGGTTATCTCCGAGCGTCGTTCGGCCGGCACTTGCGCGGAACTGCATTAAATTAAATGGACGAGTTCCCCGGTGCCGCCGGTACACATTACGATAATTACTCGGAGTGCTCGACAACGTTATATGCAAATACCAAGAACCCCGGAAACATTATCGGAATTGTTTCGTCGCGAACGATCTCGACGCATTACACCGATAACATCGTTACCAAGGATTATCGGGGTATAACCGCCGCTAAGAGGAAAAAAATGCTTCGGAATCCACGTCTGCTCACCGAATTCACGACTATTCGGTTGTTTTATTGCGATTTTCCAGGCTTTTTGCCGGGTGTGATTTACAGTCGTTGTTGCGTCGATGCCAAGGATAACGTTAATAATCGCGTCTCGAGCAGAACGTTCCTCTCGACGGGACAGATGGTCCAGAAACAAAGATTGGGGGTTCATACGCTTATTCAGCTCGAGAAATAAAAGATTTGAAAACTTATAATGTTATTTAAGACCAAGTGGATAAATGAAAAGCATTCTATCAATTTTAGGGATTCTTAAATAATTTTTCGTATTAATGTTTCCGTTGATCGATTCTAGATTTCTAAATACCCGGACGTACCGCTAGTATACAGGGTGTTCCAAAATACTTATAAGTCCTTGAAAGGTGTGATTCCTGGGGTGATTGTAAACAATATTTTCCTTAGCGAAAAAGTTGTTTAAAATCACCTCAACAATCACCTCAATCAAGGACCTACACCTATTTTGGGACACCCTGTACAAACGTGACCTGCAGACTTCCAGAATTTTAAAACGATTTCATAATTACCGCAAATTCACGGTGATTTTCGTGTATCTCGAAATTTTATCAGTGTTTCAGATGTTCAGTAATCATAAACCCATCATGCAGAAGTCCTAACAAAATGTGTTCACTGAATTCGATTCTGGACCAGTGTGAGACGGATTTATGGTGTTTGTAGGTTTGTTCTTACCTTGTATATACAGCTGTATCGTCATTTCGTCGCTGCCGTGCTCGTTCGACGCGATACAGACGTACCTGCCGCTGTCCCCGCGGCTTGTGGTGAAGAACTCGAGGGTGCTGATTGTCCCGTCCGTGGTGTTCTCCTCTTTCAGCATGTACCGGTAATCGGACAGCTTTTGGTCCAACTGAACCCCAGTCTTTTTCCATAGTATTTTCAACGGATGATCGCCCTTCGCCTCGCAACGCAGCACCGCGGTCGATCCGAGCCTCGCCGTCTGATTACGATGCCTCTCGACGAACTTCGCCGGCACTGCGCGCAGTAATCCGAAATAGCAATAACCTGGCGTTTACCTGACGGGGATTGTCGATCAAGGGAATAATGGATCGCTTCTGCGCATAGCCAGATTCGAGTCTTTAAGGTTCGACACCTGTAGACTGTTCAGGGATTCTGGTAAATGGAGGTTAATATGTTTGTTTTTTCATTACTAACCTAAGACTGTTTGTGCAGATGTAAACTTTAAATGTTTCATTACAGAGTTGGGCAGAATTTTATTCGAATAATACACAGTGAAAAGCAACAGTACCTAAGGCTGTCGTTTTAAGCTTTAAACAGTTAATGAGCTTAAATAATTGTTCGACAAATGTCGATTCATTCATAAAGAAGAATAAAGATTTTATTATAAAAATTGAAATTTCCTCATTTAAACCAAATGCGAGTAAACTTCAAATATAATAATATTTTTAATAACGCAACAATCGAAATTCCAGTTTATCCGTATCTTATAGCTCGGTATATAATTCTCACATACAAATGTACCAGAAAAATGAACAAGAAGTGCTAATTCCTAAACGCATTGTTTAAACAAATAGATCATACTGGAATCCAATCATATAGCCAGATTCCTTATAAAAAAACACACAATATTGCAATGTAGACCGCACACATTTCCCACCCCTAAATTTGAAAACTGTTTTCACCCCTTCAACTGAACTAAATACGCTAAAAAAAAATACCTATCAAACATTTTTAACAGAACTACAATCTCACAGAGTTTTATCAAATTCGGGATGTATCTTTTGTTCGAGGATTAAGGAGACTGGTCTTACCGTTCACCGTCAGATGCACGACTTTGCTGAGTCCCGCGCCGATCCCGTTCACCGCCTCGCACAGATAGAATCCCTCGTGATCCTCCTGCACCCGGCCGAACACCAGGGAGCCGTTCGAGTGTATCCGTAAGTCCTGGGCGTGCTCGTGGGCGACGATGTCCCGGTAATTACCCGGTTTCTTGCCGCTCGCGCGTCGCCACGTGACCGCCGGAGGCGGAAATCCGTCCGCGTGGCAGTGAAGTACCAATCGTGACTTTCCCTCCGAGGCGCGAACATCTTGCGGCTCCATCACCCAACGGGGTGGCACTGTTTCATAGACGCCGTCCGTTAGTCAACCCTTGCGTTGGTGGGATTCGCGAGGCGGCGTACGCGGTGCCATCCGAGATCTCGTCGTTCCTCGTCTCCCCTCCGGGGGAATTTCACTTGCAGATCGTAACGACTATTAACGGGGGCCGCGGATTCTACCCTTTTTCTTCTTCCGTCTCCCTGGACCCCTTACCACCGACGCAATTATCGCGGTTGGGATCGTTAGTCCGTGGAGATTTTTTTTTCTTTCTTTACGAGTCCTTGGGATTTTCTGGTTTAATTGAACGATGTATCGAGAGACCACGGTACGTTAACTCTTTAGGATTAGGTGGGTTAAAAACTGTCCCACCTTTTGCTTAGCTTTTTATGCATGGTGGGATATATTTT
>NW_015373890.1:4011902-4112475 GCF_001272555.1 Dufourea novaeangliae | reverse complement strand
ACGGTTACATAATTGGCGCCCGAACAGGGACAGCCAAAATAACGGTTACAAGATAACAGTAAAAATTACGAAGAATCCCAGAAAATTACACTGTTACAATAGCTTAATAATTTTTATAAAAGATTACGAAGCAGTCATTTTGACAACTTTGGTAGTTCCAGTGTTAATTAAGTGCACGCATGTTCACAAAATTATAAAAATTATTTGACCAAGAAACAAAAACCTATACATGACAAGTATAATTTTTTTATGAGGACTTATCTTGCTCTCAGTTGTACCAGTAACAGGCTGCCGTGCGCATTCAATCGCAAATCCTACAGCCTATTGTCCCCAAAGAGGGATTCCTCTACTTTTCCTATCAATTTTATTGCGCCCGTTCATTTTCTCCTTTTTCCACGGCCACTCACGCTTCATCTCACTGACAAAGAGGCTATAAATCAAAACAGAAAGCACGAGATCGACTCCGAGAAGCAATCAAACCGTTATCAGGCGCACGGATAAAGGAATTGTTTCTCGCCTCCTGTTTCTTCGAACTCGCGCCGACATCCCGTTCGAAATGCCGTTCAACTTTTCCAATATTAATTCGACAGTCACCATCGTCGACTCGTCCTTTGGAACGACGCAACCTCCTTTTCCGGTGCTCCAATACCGAGGATTTGTCGCGCCGCCGGAAATTTATTGGTCGACCGGCCGAAATATTTTAAAATGACAGACCGGAACGCAACGGCGGCACGTCGCGTATCGTTTTATCCGGTATTTTTCAAAGACTGCTCGTAAAATTTGTCAACGACACCATAATATTCGCGGCCGTTAAGAGAAATACCTACGGTCGGATACATTATATTTGGGAAATTTAAGTAGGAAATCGTGAAAATGTAATATCGGCTGTAATTCGGTTCGATACATAATCGGTTAATATTAGTTTATTGAACTGATATTATATTTCAATTACCTTATTCGTTATGTTCATTCATGAACTTCGGGTAATTAATAATTCTTATGAGGAAGGTGAGTTATGTAGGTTTTTTTTTAAAAATTAACTCTTACATTTCTCTAGATTAAACTTTAATACAATATTACTATTACAATATAGGTCTTAAAATAATACTGTTCGTAAAATGATGACTGCTCGAAGGTCTGATGCAGGAATGAATGTCACTGATATTTAAAAAAATGTCTCGTTTACTCTTCATTTAGCGAAGGTTTTAATAAAGTAATTAATTTTGTCTGACTCTTATTTCCTTAAAGTAACTCTATTTAGTACTTCTATTATTTATAAGTACCATCGATCGTTTTATTTAAATTCTGATAGGTGGAAAAAGTGATGGTTTCATGTTTTTCATTGCGATTTTCCTCTCTGCTCGGAGGATTTTCGCGAAAATACTCGGTCTAATCATCCCATTTCCGTTAGAGACTTACGTGTATACGTGGTAGTCCATCGACAAATGTATTTCCGAGATTGTCGCTGATTGAAGGTTATCTCGCTACGATTTCGCTTGGGTTTCCAGTTCGTTGAACGAATCCTCAAGCGATTCCGGTTCAGCTCTAGTTTCATCGAGCTTGCGAATATTAACTCTAAAACCAACCACTACTATGGCACTGAATAATCCTATTGTTTGCATATAAGTAGAATCATCATAGTATACCGCTGCACCGATGAACTTAGACAACTGAGAATGTTTCGATTGTCCATTTTCACGGGACTTTCATAATTCATTTTAACCGATTTAATCCTGAATACTTCCCTTTTTGGTAGTATTATATTACGTATACCAATTAGTAATTCACTATTTTTTTCTCCCAAATTGCAACATTTAGTAAAAAAAAGAAGAAGAATATAATCCTTTAATATACTATAAGTATAAAGAATACATATTTACTGATTAAAATAGTAATTCAATTACAAATTAAAATAGGAATTAAATAAAATAAGTATTATTAGTAATTACATAGTAATTAAGTACTCTTTCCGATGGTAAAAACTATTTCGTTCTAAGCCGATTAGTTTTATTTTAATAATTTAAAAATGATATCAAATCCCTGCCTTGTTCCGAATCAAACAGTCTCAAAATTCAGCACATAGGAAGCTTAATGCAGTGTCCACCAATTCTACATATCGAAACTTTTCGTAAGTCCATTCAGTAGTTGAAAGGTAGCAATTGTTCCTCGTGAAATTCTTACCAAATGGTTCCAAAATTATAAAGACTTTGCAGCTTCGATTTGCTCTTCCCCTAAAGTTTGAAAAATATAACTTAATACACTCTGACTCTGGGGTCCAGATATATTTATGAGCCAACTGTGTGTGCATCAAATTTGCAGATAATACTCAAAAGCATAACGACTACGTAGATGGATGTGTTTCGGCAGGGAACGGTTCGCGTATGCAATTTATTTATTTAAACTTCATTAACTGCCACGTGAAGCGGGTCAGCTGAAATAGGAGGTGCGATCTCGCTGAATTCACCGGCTGGAGCGTATTAATTCTTAAAGACGCGTCATTTATTCAGGCAACAGAATAGAATCTATTCCGGTTACGGTGTATTGGGTGAAATTTATGAGTACGGGCAAGGTATTATCATGTGGATTCGTAGTTTGCACTCACACAGTTTGCACGTCCGATCGGAATTTATGGTCCGCGTCGCGCTGTTCCGCCCGGCGGGGGATAAACGTTTTCCATGCTTTTTAAAACGTATCCGCGGACTTCTCATTGAGGAAAGTAAGCCGTTCGTTTTAAAGAACGAGTACCTCGTAAAGAGAAAACGAAAATAAACGGGGGATAAAGCCAGTTTTCCACGACATGAAACTCGCCATGCTTCTTCTAGCAGTGATGTAAGGCCATTGACGATGAATGTCTTGATTGTCACATAGAATATGGAGCAATGTTAATACTTGTTAGAGGTATGACATTAAAGTTTCAAGAACAATTTATTTTAAAATTTTATAAATGATTTTTATAAATTTATTTTAAAATTTTATAAATGAAATTTGCACAGATGTGAGGCCATCGTCTTCAAAGTAGTCGCCTTGAAGCTGTATACATATCTGTTGAATTTTCAGAATAAAGTTTTCGAATAAATTACCCTTGAAAATTTGTTTTCACACCTTGTATATGGAAAATAATTAGACAAAGGAAGTGGAAGAACGTGAATCTATACAGTGGGTAATAAACTTATAAGAGTCACCTGGATAAATAGACGATTTTACAATTTTGACTGTATTTGTTATAATTACGTAAGGTAATTTTAATTTTTTTGTGTATATTTAGTGGAAAATTTTTAATTAAATTTCCAGTGTAAAAATATTGATATGATGATTTTCTTTTTACACAAGCAGAATAACATGTTTTTCGTATTGTGATTCTAATCATTTGATCACCCATTGTACGTCAATAACTTTCTCACATATTTCTTAATGTAAACTGTACTTTTTAGTATAAATTCTTTGTTGTGTAAAATCTTTTTTCCGTAGGTACCTTGTAAAAGAACCTTAAATGGAACACCCTCCATATGTACAGTCATAAGAAAAAGTATTATATACTACTTTATGGACTCTTGTTCTCAATAGGTATTTGTTTTTAATATAATGTGAAATCCATACATGAAATATCAGTGTCAACGCTATTGGAGGATTTGAGTCTGAGCTTAAAATTGGCTAATAAATTAATCACATTACTCGTCTCTTAATATTTTTGTCGTCGTAGATTTTGCGATACGGATTGATTTGAAGTTGTGATTGCTAATGTGGCTAAGCTCGGAAGTTCAGTGTGGTTGGAGTTGAAGCTGCGATTCCGTTCGCAGTTGCAATTGCATCTAGAGTTTAAGTTGCGGTTCGGTTTAAACTGAGGCTGAGATAATTTAAACACAGCATGAACCTATATTTAAGTTAAAAAATACAAAATCGAAACAATGATGACATTTTGTTTAAAAAAGGTAACTTAATGTTTAAGTAAAAAATGCAAAAAAATATGATTTATTCAAACAATAAAATTATAAATGTAGGTTCATGGTGTGAAGACGATGTTAAAGAATATGTATACGCAATGCCGGGTCAGTTGGTTAGATATTTTTTGAGTTACATTCCCCGGCGCAGGACACCTCTTTGCTCGCCGGCTGCATATAAATCCTTGTACCTACAATATTTATGAATTTGTCGTGAAAATAAACATTGTTGAATTCAGCTTAATTGTACAAAAAAATATTCTCAAAGTTTCAGAGAGGTTGGTTTAATAATTTCTTCGCAAGAAATTCTCAAAAATTCATTCATTCTTAGCACGTTTACACTAGGCTCCCCTTTAAGGGGTTCAATTCGCGAAAATGTGTAATCACGCAGTCGCGTAGGAATAAAGAGAACACAACTGATCCCATTCTGCTTGTGAAAATCGGAAGGGTCCGGGATTTTCGTCTGGCCACGCGGATGGCCGTCCCGATATACGAAGAGGAAGAGCATTCCACGAAGACCGGCGGCGGCCAGAAATATTATCAAGAAAGCGAATTGAAGGAGCGACCAGGGGAGAGTTCCGTATTCATACAAGGATCCCACCCTAACCGATCGCCCTCCACTCGTCCGCGCGATAAATTCGCCTCTGTTGACGCGGGAATTGAATTTCCCGTAGCGTGGCCGAGGGCCACGACAGAAAGTCGAACGAATTTTTCGTTTCTGCGTGCCAGCCGTGGGGATGCATCGAGTGCACGCTACCGCCGCCGGTCCAAGTGCGGAAGAAATCTCCGATGGTTTCCCTTCGAAACACGAAAACCCGAATGTTCAACTTCAGACATCCTGGTGTTCTAGCATATCGAGCGAAACATTTCAATTTTTTATAGCTACCAGATGATTCAATTTAATTCCTTCAACTATTGTAATAGAATATTACATTAAATTTTAGGCCCCTGTATATATTTTACAGTATGTAAGTTCGTGTTTTAATTGTCTCTGTTTTGCTGATTATTTAAGTCCGTTGTAGTTCGTTTTTCGTGGTTTATAGAGGGTGTCACTAATTGAAATGTCAGAACATCGGAAGTATGTAGGGGATCGATGAACTGAGGAAAAATTGCTTTAGAAAGTTGCTTGCTTTTGTTGCACTTTGGAGTAATTCGGAAAAATCACCGCTAGAAATTGGTCTGGTGATATTTGGTGCACTGCAGCCTACGATTCAATCTCTCGGTTGGATCATAACGGAAGAAATTATTAAACCAATCTCTTTGAAACTTTGAGAAGACTTTATTGTACAATTAAACTGAATAGAATTTGCAATGATTGCAATCAAAGTAACGAGTCCTCATATTTTGGGAAAGAAAAACTTCCACACATATACTATGTTCAAGATCATTTAATCTTGTATTACCCAGATAAATACCATGCATTCCCAAAGTTCGCCCACCCAGTTCTGTTACATTCTGTAATCCCCATGGATGCATGATAAATATGTAACAGGCATCACAACATTATAATACGTGAATATATCACCGATCATGATCTGACAAACGGAATATTAAGCGACATGATCCCCATAATCAAGAGGCGAAACACAATTGTTGATAACACTGTTCAACACCTCCGAAAATGATGGAACTGAACTTGGCTTCTTGTGTTAATAGAGTTTGCTGAAGACGATGCTGACAATGTCTAGCTTTTTGGACATAAAATTAGCGCTGTTCAATTTGATTCATTAATCTGAAACGTGTGTATATCTTATGATAGTAAGTAGAAACGGAATGTAATGAACAGACACGGGAGCCACCCAGCAGATTTTCAATTTTGATTGTCTCGAAAACAAAGCCTTAAATGCAAAACTGTTATTTAGTTTATCGATCTATTTTTACATCTAGAATCACCACACGGCCGGTTGTACCACGATTTTGGGGCTACCCTGTATAGTACATGTCTTTTACATCTTCATATTTCAAAATAAATTTTTTAAAATCCTTACGTACAGAATCAAAAGTAAGATTACCATTGTATTCAGCAATTTAAAGTGAAGTGAATAAAACCAATTCCACTCCAATATTTTAAAGTTTTAAAAACTTTATTGAACAGTCTAATCAGCATCGTTCATTAATTGCCTTACAATTCGTGAACCCCCCTACTCCACATAACCTCTCTACGTTAACGTATTCGATAATCAGCTCGGTAGAGCACGATCGATCGTAGAGCACCGAGCCGATTTTCAGCCCCGTTTCACTCAAATTGCCGTCCACGTGTTTTTCATCGTCGACCAGGGGAAAGAGCGCGTCGACGGCGAAAAACAATAACGACTAATGCGTCGTTGCGAGAGGATTGCTTTCTCGCAGACGTAAATCTCTCCCACGGCGTCGTTTGCCACCTTTTTTCGCGACCTGGCCGGATAGTTCGCTGCCCTCCACCCTCAGGAAGCGCGCAATGCGCGGCGCATCAGTGTTCTTCAATTTAATTGCCATCCGGCAGCTCACTAATTATCCCCCTCCGTTCGCATTGTGTAGCCTTTGTCGCCCGGGTAATCTTAGTCTGCGCGCGAATTCACGACTCCCTGGAGTTTTTATCTTTTTTGGTTTTTAACGATCGTCGAACAATTTTTACCTGGCGGGGAGCCGAAGTTTACTCGCTAACGTGATTACCTGCTCAAGCCCCCGCGAAAGTGATTGCGTTCGTAACGCTTTGTTCCTTGCTTCGACCGTTTAAGTTAGAGTATTGTTCCTCCTCTCAATCTTCTGGATTGTGTAGAGCAGTCTTTAGTACCGGTTTGTTGGTAATTATCCATTCCGATGTAGAACTTCGTGTTACGGTTTCCATTAATCTCAGTACTGGACGAAGTGTCTTGACGAGTAATAGTTCCGTAACTACAGATCTAGTTAGATTGGCTTGAGTGTATTTTAGTTCTTTAAAAAGGAATGTAGTAATTTTATTAAGAATTGTTCTTTCATGAGCTGTTAGTAAGAAATAATAATATACGAGTCATCTGACATAATTATTAGTTTAATAGAATTAATAATTTATTTAATATCACTGTCAGTGTTAATATCCACTGACGCGGTATGTGTACTGTTCAAGTTAAGTTTGATCATTGCGAGGCATTGAAGCTGAAGAACGCTTGAAAAAAGTCTGATAATGTTTCAAACTCCAGTCTGATGATGTTTTAAATTCCAAAAAGTCTGATAACGTTTCAAACTCCAAACAGTCTGATGACGTTTCCAATTACAAATAGTTTGATGACGTTTCCAACTCCAGACAATCGTTTTCTTTTTAATCTCAAACAGTAGCACATTTTGATATACAAGCATGTTATTTTTTTTCACTACGAAAACTATCACGTTTCGGTAGTTCATCGCGAAAAGTAGCACGTTTCACTTCTAGCACACTAAACCCAATAAGAGAAAAAATAAATTTCTACATTTTCGCCTGTCTTTATAAATTACTTTAGAAAATGTTATTTTGCATAAAAATCCGCAGTCTAGTTATAACCTAATAAATCGGTACCAAAGTATATACTCAGTTATTCAATCTGTGCGTTAGTATTACGGAATCGGTCGTCTCGCTTAATTTTCACGTCGATATCTCGTGCGATACTCTCGTCACGGGGAAGCATGGTGTCGGTAGCAAAGCGAGGAGGGGTTCGGTCGCGTGGCTGGGCACAATTTCCTGTCGCGGAGTCCCTTTTACCGGATGGATGAAAAGGCCGACAATGATTCGTTTACGGAGCCGGCTCGTTAAACCATGCTCCGAAGCTCATCCTCTTTCCCATTCGACAACTACGGTTGAAGTAACTGCAAGTGTCCCGGGAAAATGCACGCAACAGAATCGATCGCACCGCCGCTGCCTCGCGTTTGCGTGGATTTTCCTACGCATGATCGAACAATACGCTGGCCGAAACGCAATTGTGCTCGAGCTGATCAAAGTGCTGACAGGGGTGACTGCCACTTCGCGTTGGCCTCGGGTCATAGTTGTCAATTTCTGTATGGGTAACGTGAAAATCGTTCGCCTCTTCTCTTTCTGTTTTTGACCATGGTGACATCACTTCAGTTGACATCAAATTGGACAGTCCCTTTGTGTGATCCTTCGATTGTTTGCAGCTTCTTGTTTAGACCCAATTATGTATTTGTTTTTTTAATTTCACAGATCACCTTTATGCTTGGACTATGAATTTGTAATTGAACAAATTAATTACTACTCACTTCAATTCATTGTTGTATTTAGTTTAAAAGATTGATAATGGTGCAGAATCTGTTTACAGGTGTTGTACAGGTATACTATGAATGAAGCAGTTTGCTTTTTAATTGTAGGTAGGAATAAACGGGACTTTCTTGGAGACTTAATATACAATTTTCTTCTACTTAATGAATATATTAAAAAAACCTGTTTTCGTTCATATTCATTAAGTAATCAAAATTAAAAGACTACACTCTGTATATGTAGTATACTTCAGTACAATCTTGTTTCATCGTTTTCACAAACTTGTCAAGATTACGGGGATTTCTTTCAACAATTTCTGATACTTTCTTACGTTACATAATTTTTACGCATGATTTTATTATTTTGAATAAGACGTGAAGTATGTACAGTTCACTGTTCACATTGACGCCTATGGATTATTATTCACGACTAGAAAGAACCTTCGCTTCGAGCTTACCCTTTCTGAGGACGTAGACCCGTAGGGGTTGGAGATCCTGCGACTTATTAAAGGTACGAGTTGTCTCCCCTTTGAGCACTTAAACGAACGCATCCCGCGTTACACGGTAACAAGAGGGTGTGCTGTCGTTCACCCTTAAGAGCGGCGTGAAACGAGACGGAAAGGTTCGCTCGATCGCGTTGATTCTTAAGGAAAGAACACAGCCTCGGGTGAACTACTGTGAAAAAAACACGTTTCCAAAGCTCCCTTTAGGATAGTCTCTAATTTTTTACTGTGAACTATTTGTATTTATAGTTGATTAAAAGTGCTGCTTAAATTTTAACTTCTGACGATATATGTACATGAATGTCTATGAATTGAATTTAATTTCGAATTCAATTGAATTTGGATTTCAACTTTGTAGACTTGTCAATTGTAGACGTATACAAAATTTTACGAACGTGTAGTATCAAATATGGAAAATGAGAGTTAAATACTATAACAAGTAAAGTTAGGTGTGTAATTGGAATATTTCAAAAGCGCAACGAAAATGTTGCAAGACAGAACTTTGGAAGCCACACTGACAAAATTCCATTCCGCGACAGAAAATGATTCCACGGTAATTATTGCAGCAATCGATTCCCAGAGAAATAACGGTGAGCATATATAAACACCCAAACAGAACGACTAAATCGGATTACCACTTTTTTCGATTCAGCGTTTCGTTGAAAAAGTACGGGTTGTTTATATCGTCCCGCTGCCGGTCATTGCAATATTTCCTACAACTGTAATTAAAAATTTCGCCGGAATATGCGTAGCCGTGTTAACGAACTTCGTAATTTCCGAATGTAATTAGCTATCGCCGCGGCACAGAATTTCCACGCATGAAACAGTTCGTAACCTCGTGATTTCTTCTTCGACGATCCAGCAATCGAAAGAATATTATTAGGTATAACATATTCCGACTACTGTAATAAGTTTTGGACTGTCGGAATGGTATATTAAATTTAAAAAAAAAGAAAAGATAATGTACATACATGAATTATACTATAAATTCATTCTTATATGTGCCCGTAAATGATTCAACGTTTTATAAGTTAGAACGTGTCGCAGATTTTAATTAATCGTTATTTAATTTTTCATATTTAATGTATGAAACTATTTTTTTACTTAAGTCGTTTAATATTCACCATAGTTTCTAGTGTGGCTAAAAAAATCTACCACATCACGTGCATCAAGTTAACAGTTATATTATACACTTTTCCTTCGTGTCTCTTTTATCTGTTGTCGTTTTGCTTTAAATTGCGTCTCTTTAAAATATTTAAGTACGCAATTTAAAAGACAATTAGGAAGAGGGACCGTTCGAATTAGGAATGCAAATTGGTTGAATAAAACGTGCGCGTAATTTGATTTCACGACGCTATTTTTTGTGTAAGTTACTGCGTAGTCGTCTGGAACGTGAACGCTATTTAGTAGTGTCACTATTTGGTTAATTCAACGAATTTCCCATCTCACCTACATCCTAATGAATTACATGATCACGTAATAATCAAGGTCCAATTTCATAGTTTTTGAAAAATTTATTTTTGATATTTTAGTATGCAGTACATTGTTTTGTTTCACGAAAAGTATCTTCAAAATATGAAAGAACATTCTTTGTCAGTAGAGGGTTGAGGGAACAATTAATGAGAGAACAGCACGAATGATTGCTTAACGAGTTTTGCAAGCGTTGATAATTGTAGTTTGTTAGGATCCTAAGTGTGCCATTAACAAAAAAAGCTTGGGTCATTTTTCATACAACAAAGAATGGGATTAGAGAAAACGTAAAAAAACGTAAAAATTAGATGTCAATGACCTTTCCACTTCCTGACCATAAATAATTAAAACGAAGTAACTGGCAGACAATTTCAATATTAATATCTTTGTTATTTTAGGTAACTTTGGGTTCCCGCAAGTTTGATTAATTTAAATTAAAATGGCGGTCACCATAACAGACGAGGCACAAATAGAAATTCACCGTTACTGTCATGGCGGTGAATATGTTAACCAATAAGATTGAAGCCCCTCCCATATCAAAAATTCACAGTGGCTATTCTTCGGGAAATTCCAAAATGATCGTCAGTCTTTTTCGAACCTCCGTGCAGTTAACATCGTTCAAATAATCGTTTATAAGTCAGTGTTTACGTACGGGTGTTTGTTGCTTCTACCTTTATTTTCATTTCACAGTAGATTCGTTTTAGGTTTATTTCTGCTAGGTTACGTGTATTTTTGTTTTTATTCTCTTCGCGCTCTTTTATGTGTGTTCTTGTGCTCGGTATGGAAACTTATTTCGATATGTGTGTTGGAACGAATAGAAGAAACTTCGAACAATAATACAGGCGTAAGGTAAGTTTTAGTATTATATTTATGAGTGAAAATACGGCGTTTGCAAAAACTCACTCAAGTGAGTCGTACCGTAAGAAATAAAAATAGTTTGCTGGCTTTTCTGCTGATTGCCTCTATCGAAATACGACGTTATTTTACAATATTCATCCAATATGACGACCGAGAATTCTAATGTCCGTAAATTTTTTACTGGTTTCCTGTAATTTTGTACAGTTTACTGAAATTATTGAATGTGTTGAAAACAAATCATAATGTGGTTGTAACAATTGTTTTGCAAATCGCATATTAATCGAAAAATTTATTTGTTACATTCATAATTCCGAAGATATTCAAGATAGGGATTTTCATTGTCTAACCTGCCTGTAAATGAAATATGTATAATAGGGTGGAACGAAATACAGGTGCAAAATTTCTTTCTGTTACTGATGATGTATAATAATGGAAAATATTGTATTTTATAATGGTATTTAGGATCTAAAAATCGGAACTTGATCAAAAAATTTTATGGGGTGCCATTTAGTCGTTCACAAAGCATCATCTTCATTGATTTTATGAATTTTCCGTGATTTTTTTAATTACTGTAATTTACACTTTATTTCCAACGGATAATTTTTCTTACTATGTATACTTATATTAATTGTCTTTGAAAAGGCAATAATATTTTTGACCTCAGGACTATAAAAAAATTAACTGATCAAAATTTTCAAAAATATGTTTATAAGGAAATACAAAAATCAAAAACTACAAAGCCCTTGCGGCTGCTGAAATTGTTTTGAAACTGTACCTTCCTTATCCAAAAGGACGGGTCAGGAAAAGTAACCAAAACATTCGCGTCCTAATTGTAAACCCAGGTATCGGCTGGCAACTGTTTCTGTACCTCTCCCATCTAAATGGTCCTCGCCTCCCTTTGTTTATAATTACTGACTCGGCTCGTTTGATAATGTATAAGTTCCTCAGGTTTAACCTCAGAGACTGAAGGCAAAGTTTTTTTCCGTATTGGAAAACAATCCCACAATTTTCATTTTTCGTTCCACCCTAATGTACGTAATTACCTTATGTTACTGTATACACTCCTGCATTAAGGGGGAATTCTCGTATGACAGCTCTAAACGTAACTGATATTCATAAATTTATTGTAAAAAAGCTATTGTTAGTATTGAATTAACCTTTTTTTGGAATAAAAGAGGACATCTTGGAGTTGTAGAAAATATTTTTTTATGCCGACAATTTTTACAGTTTGTTAATTAAAGTAGAGGCTTGTTATCCTCTTCAACGATGTAACACCTATTCACGTACACTGTAGCACCTATCATACTCACCTGATTCCAGAAACCAATACTTTTTCTGAAAGTTAAATAGTTATTGCCGGGACTGAATCAAACTCAAAGAAAAAACATAAAAAATTGGAAAAGTTATAACGTTTGAAAGAGAAACTAACTTTTTTCCTTAGGCAAAGTTAGTTTCATATCGATGAAAAAAATGTTATAAATAATAATTAAAGTCACTATTTGCGGTTCAGTACCTGGAGAAATATATAACGAATAAAATGAGCTATGTCTGAAATCGATCACTCGATTAGTTCTTGAGTTAGCGTATACGCCAATTTCGAAAACATGGTTTCGAGAAAAATGTGTTCAAAGTTATGTACATGTATGGCTTGCCGTTTCGAACTGTGGCGCGACACACTGAACAGGCTGTAACTTCTTTGTTTTCTAGAATTCGCCTTTAAAATTCTGGGAGTATATTTTTGACATGTTGTATCTTTGATTTATGTTAAAACATTTTTTGTTTCTTTGGACCTGTTATACCAGAACTCCCCTTTAATCATTTCACACGATCTGTATATTTATGATGAATCGACTGCTTTCTAAAAAAAAAAAAACAAGGAACAAAAGGAACATCTCCCTCTGGCAAATTATACTTGCTTTTTGTTATCGTGTTCATCTTTAAACCCCTTCTTTTAACCACCGCTGTGACACTGGCGCTTCGCCAGATCTTAAAAATGCGCTCGAGAGAGCAGACCCCGCTCATTTCTGCCGTCGAAATAACCGAGAGGCGACCCTTAACCGTCACGAGGCCGCGATTTCTTCCGAGGGAAGGCATCCGAAATTTTTCGGCTGGAATTTCCGCGACGGCGGCTGCGGCCCCTTCGCGAGAACCCGTTACACAATATCCCATTGTTCCTTTGGCCACTAATGAGGCCACGGGAATTGATTGCAACTCGAAGCTTAATTGCATCGCTGAAAACGATCCACCCACACCGCCCCATCCCCCGAAACCAGCTTTCTCTACGAATTCAGCGAAGAATTTCGGTGAATTAGGAGAGGTGGAACCCCGTAATGTGAACGAAAATTATGGTTGATATTGTATTCCGCGTAATGGATCCCTTAATTGCTTCGTTCCAAATTTTTGTTTAGCTTCACCGGAGATACCAATTAATTCTTTGTTTATTATGCTTTCGTCGATAATTGAGAATCCTTATTCGGTATGCAAATTGAATGACCTATGGAATAGTGTCAAAGAATATTAAAAACAGATATGGAGTGGGACTGATCTACATAGAGTACTGTGCAAAAGTTTGGAAGTAGTCATATGTTTCAGTTAAAAAAATAATCATTTTATATCGTATTTTTATAAGACTGATGGTATGTTTCATTAACAATTTTTCTGTTTAATATAACTAGTAGCTTATTAATTTCTGTATTTGATCTCCGTATCTATGTTAACGAAATATGCAATTTAATCGACTTTCTTAATATATCATTAGAAACGTTTAAGCAAGGCATAATAAATACAAGCTGTACATAATATTTTAAATGCATATTTCCATTTTTTCTCATGTTTTTTATTTTATATTACAACTTGATTAAAATTTATTACCAACGTCCAACTATACATCAGCATGCGATTCTTATATCATCTATACATATATTGCTATTGAGGTACAAAAAGACGCGATAACATTGAATAATTGAATGAAAATCTTCGTGTAATTAATTTCAAATCTTCGTGTAATTAATTTCAAATCATGCATTACTTAATTACTCAATCATTTAACATTGAACAACTATTTCGAACAATACTGTCAATCATGAATTATCTCTGTCACACTTATTTCTGTTAGATTCGGCTCGATTAAGTCCAACATGGACGCTGTTTTTCTAATTTATTTTCCTGAAAATGTACACGAAGTTTTTTTGTTATCAATATCACTGCAGCTGTCGTATCACAAGAGTGTCGATCGGTCCTCCTCTTCGAGAACACTTTCCCGCGTTGGGTTGTAATTAATCGTCGCGGTCGGTTTTCGAGTTTAAACCTCTTGCTCGCTCCTATACACGCCCCAGCTTGCTATTAATCAATTTCGGAGGACGACAAGCTTACCTTATTTCACCGTGGAACACTCCGTTTTATTTACTTTTCCCCGCCGCCGGAAATCCTACGGCCTTTTTGTTTTTCCGTCCAAATCCACGCGAACGATAATTTATTTCTCCGCGAAACTTTAACGCTGGTTATTCAGAAAACTTCCGGCCCTTTGTTCCCGCTCATCGACGAATCTTTTCCTGATTTCAAGTTCGATTCGAAACGAGTTTGCAAGAGAACATGCCTTCGCTCATTCGCTTATATCAGTTTAGCGGTTCAAAAAATACTTATACTAGTAGAAATACGGTTTTATTGAACTTACTACAATTGCAGTGACTGCAAAGAAACGAGGGATTATGAAAAAGAAAAAAGAGCAGTGTTCTTGCAGTGACAGTGTGAGAACGCAATAAATGGAAACGACGAGGTTCAGTATAAATGTGACTATACATGTTTCTTGAATGTAAAGTATATTTTGTAAAGGATATTTTTGACTTCGAACATTATATACTCAAGTGTTTATTCTATTTCGTGTCATTTGAAATGTTTTATCTAAATTATACATATACATACACTTATTTCTTAAGAACGCACTAAATCCGCAGCTTATTTATCACTAGATTATAGACATTGAGGCACATTGAAATTTCCCTGGTCTTACTGAACAAAAATGAAATAGAACATTTATTCATCTGTTAAATACGAAGACTTCTTATCGTTTTTGTACACTGTAAATACATAAAGTCTGCAGCCTATGTATTACTTATATCAAAATAAACCACAAGTTTCATTGAAAAATTCCAATTAAGTCCGAAGAACACTAAAAAAAAGGTGTTGGAAAATGGACGCCCTGGAAAATTCAATTTTCTCGTGAGAAAAGGGATTTCCGCTTAGTTTCTAGGACGTTAATATATTTCAGTTCATACGTACCTTATTGGAGTCTGTACAAAAGTTTTGTATGTACACAAAAGTTGCGTGCAACAACGGTCCATTGTTTCGCAGTCGGCAGCACGCTGTGACCATAAAACGATTTCGGAATTTCACGCGATGAATAGCAACCGATCGAATGGCTCTCGGAAAAACCCAGCCGGAAATGCTCGCGGCGGGAAGTCCTGACCGGCGTGTCGGATGTGTCCCCGTGGGATTTGTGGAAATTTTTGGTCGCGATGTTCGCGCTCGTCGTTTTATTCCACCTTTTCTTCCTCAATCCCTTCTTTTCCCATGCTGAATGTTACGACAGCGATTTCCTGCTACGTCTAATCCGTAGAAAAATACGAGGCCATTCTTCAATTTGACGAATGACCTCTCTCTTCCAATTAAAGTAATAATTTTTGCAATTAGTCCATCTAGTAGCTAATAATTTTTCAAATAACAAAATATGAGATGCTAGTGTTGAATTACATCCTCTCGGTATGCCAATCATTAGAGAATGATATAATCGTTGTATGCGAAATACCCTTTTGTGTGGAATTTTATTAGATATTTTTATGTTATTCTTTCACGAAGGATTGTTAATGCCACAAATAAGAATTCTAAGATGTACTGTATATTTTACTACCTAATCTTAATGTCAAATTATCTACAGAAGTATTGAAGTTCTGTTCCTTGATCATTCGTTGATCCCCAATTTTTCACACAGAATCACCTGATTAAACTCTTTGTAATTAGTAAGTCATTAGCACTGTAAAAACAGTGGCCTATTCCACAGTTCCGTGACTCCAACTAGCGCCTAATAACATGATGTAGTATTTGCTTTCGCGTAGCAATTAAGCACGAAGTTCATGTTGACTAATCCAGGGAAAATTAATTGGTAAAGCGTCGCGAGTGCCCGTGATGCTTTGGCTGAACGCTAGAGATGCCTCGTGATCCTCAATGACGAGAAACGGTCGGCATGCAGATTTGGCGATCCCAAATTGTTCCCTGCTCTGGACTGGTGACGTTTCGTGAAATTAGGAACGTATACAAGCCAACAGACGAAAGGGCGCGCTCGACTTGCATCGACAATGCAATGCGTTTCTATGTTATATCCCGTTGAAGTTACTTCTATATTAATACAATACCATGCCTTCTTCCTCTATTATTTCTGTGGAAGTTATGTTAATCGTCAATTTACTCTTCAAAAAAACTTAGTTTTGGAGGAAGTTTGCCCTTTGTTCAGGATTTTATTTCCTGACAAATTTTGACGATCTATTAATACTAGAACTATCGACGATAAATGTATATCTATTTTGATCGGTCGATAAACGTAAAGATTTACAAATTTATAAATCAACTGCTTTCTTCATTCTCATATCGTAATAAAAGTTGCAAACGATCCGAGAAAAGTGTATGAGTTTGACAGATTTCACGGTATCTCCCCCACCCCAAGTAGAAACTCTCAGGAGGAACTTCTTATTCAACTCTCATGGAGCCTTTACTGAATTTAGCAGCGATTAACCTTATATAGAAGCTTTAAAGTATGAATTTAGTTCTTCCAGAAAAATTGTAGAAAGCACGTTTGTTTGTTTCATCGAAGCTGAAAATTGAATCTAAACACATTTTTAACAAATATACCAAGTAACTTTAATTTTGACTCCTAGAATTTGCACTGATCACTTTCATTACATTCACCGCGTAGTGCCTTAATCAAGCACGTACTAATCTTGTAATTTATCTCGGAAAACGTTTAGGAAAAGAATAGAGATTTCGATTTCAGAACGTATAAACGTGAGATCGGAATATTCCAAAGTTCACAATCTAAAACTGAAAAGGAAAAAGACGACAGAAATAATTGACCACGTTCATTCGAATGGTTCCTTTAATCAGCGTTACATTGATAACAAGCTTAACGGGCGACAGCCTACGGAGACTTTCTGGACATCGAACAGTCTGGAACAACCGGCTGGGGACGCGTCGAATCAACCTGTGAAAATCCGTCGTGGACGGAAAGTCGACCTTCCACGAACGAGATTGACCCTTTGCGTATTACAGGGATCTTATTAGCACGGGAACAGCGACGTCTAGGGGGTCCAAGGGTTCCGCGGAAATTTAGAGGAACACCTTTGGCCCGTCTGGGTCCGTAACGATATCTCTCGTTGATGGGACTTCGGGGAATAATAATTGCCTGGATAGAGCCAGCCTCGTTTTCTCCTGGAAGCCATTCGAGGCTTTACTGCCCACGCATTGCCAGCCTCCTGATTTGGTCGGAACGATACAATGATGTTGATCCATATCTGGAAATCAGTGGGCTATTGGATCGCTCTCTCTCTCTCTCCTTCTCTCTCTGCGACTCCTGGACCTTCGTCTCGATGGTCTGACTCGAGTGGAATCACTTGAGGAGGTTCGGAATTGTAAGCCTCGGAACTTTTTCTCCGGGAAATTGCAAGCTCCTCTTATGGTCTCGTTGAGGGTCACTTTGAGATTAGTTGCGATACTCGACCCTTTCATCTATATGTATTTCTTGCACGTGTATAAATGAACTGGATAGTTTCTGTGGCGCTGAACTCGTTGGATTAAATACTTTTCCATTTTCGATGTGAACAATATCGATTGTTTGTCGAATTAATTCGTGTTGTGTTTAAAAAGTGTCCGGATGACGACGGTTTTTGGTTTTCGATTAGTTTGATGACTAGACTGCGGATATTTCTGCATTTATAGCATCCCTTGACCTTTTTATTCCCAATTATTTAAAAATTACCAGAGGAATATTTTGTTGTACTTTTGTGTATATTAGATAGTATATTAACATAAACGATTCACAAGAACATTTTAACATTTTTAATCCGTCTAATGCCATTTTTCATTTGTTGCCATTTAACAATTTTGGTTTATTTTTATGACAGTTATGTATAATAATTTTCATTGTAATGTTCTTGTTTATAATAAAACCTATTTTTTCTTACCTTTGATCAGTAAACCCTCTTGACGTATTTGAAAGAAATTACAGTTTTGTAATTTTCGATTTTATTTCTAACAATACTCAACGCTTGAATTCCATCAACTGAATGAGAGAGACGACCAATAATGTTTGATTTCATCGATAAGCTTTTAAATACACATTCAAATTTGTGTCATACAATCTATACAAGATTAGAAGAAAATATTATATACTCACAGATATGAAAACATATATGATACTAATATTTTATTTCGTAATTTAGAATACGTAGCCATATGACAACAGTGGGAACGAAAGGGTTAACTTGCAAAATGCAATAAAATAAGAATTTAAATAATGTTTGACACTGTTTATGTCTTATTATTAACGTAGCAAAGCCTCTAGTATCAAATTCAAAATTCTGTTCCATTTTTAGTTTTAGACATTAGTATTTGAAATTCTGAATTTGCATAAACTTCTGCAGTTTACAGATGACGCAGTGAGAAATTCTGATGCATAAGGTTGTTTACAATGAACACTGGTATCAAATACATGTATGGACTCTTAATCGACAATTAACGTTTTATTGAAACACATGTACGGGTTTATAGCCTCGAAGGGATTAAGGATCGTTACGTTTCCTGTAGGGGTAATATAGGATGTATGACCAGATTTAGGTCCACAGGTTCAGTCATGAATTTGTTTCATCGTTAGACTGCCGATGTTTATGCAATTGTAGCAGCTCCCAACCTACAAAAGGCAATAAGTTAAAGATTTTTGTTTCATTTAATTATTCGTTTCAACATATTAAAACACAGAGCACGTGAGATAAAAATTTTTAATTATCATATATTAGTATTTAATTCTGAGAATTTGCACAAATTTCCGCAGTCTAGATTTATTTCTTACAGCTCTTATGGTCTATTCGTCAAACAGTTTCAGAAATAAAACGTTAGTTGTTTGTAGTCGCTAATGCGTGACTGTCAACGTAACTACAGAGTTGAGTAAACAAGATTCAGTGATTGTTTCAGTGGTTATTTGTTCCAGTGGTTATTCATTTCGCTCGCACAGGTTCATTATTAATACACCTTTGTCTTCCTATACCTCTGTTTCTCTTGTTTGTCTCCAAACAATAGTTTATATAGACATCTGCAATGTAGTAACAGATTGACACACGAGCTAATTAATATTGAAATATATGTGGCCAAGTTAATTTTCAAAAGTAATTTTCTCGAGAAAGAAAATAATAAATAATGATAATGTTATAATTTTAGTTAATATTGTATCATTCTGTATGGGACACAAAGCATGGTTCCAACCTTTACTGTTTGCATTCACGTTTATTTTATCGTAAGCTTCGTGCTCCTACGATCTGGAACTTGTTAATACCCGTGGCTCCGAGAGATTGCTGTCCTATAGATCGAAGAGGCGAAAGCCACACGTGCTGGCGATAAATTGTACGCTCTCATAATTATCTTGGCCCACGGTGGTCGTTCGCTCTAGCCGAAATCCTGGGTGGACAACGGGGCGTCAGGTTATTACGATAGCTTGTGTGCGAAGGTAATGGTGATCGCGATATCCGTTGATTGGCTTTATCATTCTCAACGCCTTAACCGGTTTAACGATCGTCGCGATAATTGAGGTAATTTGTCGTCGATTCGCAATACTCGTGTAGAATTATCTCGCTGAAAAATCGAGGATCATCGAATATTCCTACGTTGGAAAGTACTATATTAACCCTTAACTGGTGAGGTGGGGTGTGAAGAACCCTATGAATATGTTGAGGATATTTTATTTTTATTTAATAGTTACTTAAGAAAGAATTATTTATTTCGATGTGTTCTTATACTAGAATACAAAACAACTATAATATTTGTGTAACAAGTAATACAGAAAAATATCCACCACACCAATTAAGGATTGAATAGTTTTACTAACGAGAACAAATACTGAAAATAAACAAAATTTTATACTGTTTGAAATAATTTATCATTTATCTGGAATCTACGTGTACTAAAATGTCAAAGCACTATCTAGCAGTATAATACTGCTAGATGAAAATAACAATTACAAGGAATTTCAACACAATTGGTCACTTTTCAATTTTATTTGCATATCGACTGACATCATTCTTATTTAGTTATTATTAGGACTGGTTGAAAAGTTTTGCCTTACCTGACATACGTTTATTTTCTGTACTGTTTTTTCCCGATAATTTCTGAATTTTTTCGTTAAAAACAGTACATTGTGTTATGGCAGTTAACTCACAATATTCGTTGTTATCCTCGGAAAATGTATATACACTACGAATTAAAAGTTTGTCAGCGTATGTCGTTTTTTACGTAAACAAGGATTAACCTCGACAACGTCCTTATTTTTTTAAAAACACAAGATATTAAGGATAAATTTACTAGATACGATGTTCGATAAACATTGTAATTATGCGTGAAGCATTCTTTAGGAAAGAATTTTTTTTCAGAACACTGAATGGTACTCTTCGAAACTTATGAACGAACATGTACTACGTTTTAATCGAAAACTGTCGTTCTATGGTTTTTCGTCCCACTCGAAGCACAATATTCCCAATGATCAGGGCATCGAGATCTCGACATCGTATTCAATTACGTAGCATGTATAGGCTACGGATTAAAATGCAAAATCACGATAACAATAGGGGCACGGTGAAATCACTTACGCGAATACAATTTGATCACTTGCTTCCAAACTGGCGTTTACTGCCACCATTATTCCGCTAATAATCATTCCGTACTTTATTTATTGACTTATACAGAATGTTTTTCTTTATTAAATAGAAAAATTGTAATAATTTTTTGAACTTTGATAATATACAAAAGAATAATATTATATAGACCTAGCGCAAAGAAGGACTTATAAAAAAATTATGACAAAAATAGTAAACTCGATGCCAATAGCCAAATATTTATGGTATTTTAATTTTAATATTTGTGTACAGTAAATTCTGGATGAGTGTTCGATGGTTCCTTGACACTGAACGTTAAATATTTCATAAACTAATGATCATATGCCAAGCTCTATCGTGAGAGTTAATTTCTTCTGTTATAACTTTCTCGTATATTATTTCTATAAGCATAAGTATTGTATACTCTTTTTTTTCTCATTTATGTGTACTATCACAACCTACTCATTCGGCTCTGAAACACACTGTGTATTGTATTTTTTATCATGCACTTAAATTTTTCTAAAATTTTTGTTCATTGCGAATGTTACCGCGACAAACATCCTCTGTTTGTCATATACAAACTCGAATCGGTTAAGTATATGTTAAAATGCAGCCGGAACGGAAGCTCCTGTCAGCAGCACTTTGAATTTGTGGATAGCACTTAATTGCAATGGTACTATTTGAAAAACAAACGCCGGTGGCTAATGAGACCCAATTTACTTTTCAAAGCCTCTCGAAACCACGAAGTGGGTTCATCTGTAATCCGTACGGTTCGATGCACTTTGCAAGCCTATCTAGATCGCTAATTATCAAAAAACTAGGTTTTGTAGACAAACTCGTGCTTATACAGGGCATTAAAGTACCTACGTTTCGTGATTACAGGTTTCAGGAAAAAGACGAACAAATGGAAAGTTAGTGTGTTCACTGGAACATCTGTTTACATTGGTTGCTTCTGTGGGATGTGATGAATATGTAACAATAAATAATATATATGTATATACGCAATGTTTTGACGATCTATTACATGATGATATGTATATATGTTTAATTACATATATCTTGATAGTGGAGTGGAAATGTTTGTTTTGTAGCAAGATGTAATAGATAATCCAGTGTTATATTTAAAAGTTCTTCTATTATTTATTTTAACCTAATGATTTATTTATGCATTTTTCGGCGTTATGAACAATGTTGCCTGTTATTGAAAAATATTTTATATTTTTTTCGTAAAGAAATATTCCAGTCTTTATTATTAGAAAACAATCGTATACAATTTCTAATACCATAAATCGTTAGATTATTGATTTAAGTTTTGTATCCTCCCGGATTATGCATAAATCATTATGCATAACACTTTTCTGGTTTGGTGGATTATTCTGATTTTAATTCCGTCGACGAATGTGAATTTCGTAATAGAGTGTCTATTGATCCTGTAACTGTTGCCTGCATGGCTGACCGGTGGAATAATGATCAGTAACGTCTCGTTGCCGGAACAATAGCAGCTGCATCTCATTTCCTTTGTCATATTATCCCGAGTGAGTGATTGTGATACATCCATCGGGAATCGAGCTTTTGGTTTCTACCCTGCATAAAGTGTCGAAACGACCAATTGGCTACTGAGGTATTTAATCTCGTTAAAATGCGAAGGCGTTCTTAAAACGGAAAATTTACGAAATCAGTTTAGTTTGATAATCACTCATATGTTTGAGTTTAGATTTATTAACATTTAACTCTATCACCGTGCTAAACCTAATTAAAAAGTCAGCGTTACCCCTGGGGATCTCTCCTTATCAGTGCTGAAGAGCACCCGAACACTCATCGAATATTTACTGTCTACTTCATTATATCGTTACCGTGAACTGTACCTGACTATACCGTTACCATCGACTGTACCACAATCGATAGTTACTACAAACTATAGATCTCTAAACTACATCTCACTATACAGTTACTAGGAACAGTATCTCCTTACGTTGTTACTGTTTATTATACCTCGCTATATCGTTATCCTCGAACATTGTACCTCACTATACCGTTAATTATATTTACCTCGATACATAGTTTCCGCCTATAACACCTTACTGTATAGTTGCCGTCGATTACATCTCGCCGTATCATTACCATCTACCACCAACAAAGTGTACAGGTAGTCGCCTCCAATCGACCACTTTTCCTCCCCGATCGAATTGCTTACGCCAGGGGGATGCATTACGCTGCCGTCTCGCGCTATAAAGGGAAAGATGCACAGAACTTTTATTCAATATCACGCCTACGGGGAAACAAGGTGGTAGACCTTCCGATGTGTCGAACGTGTAGTACGCTAGGTCGGGTCGGCGTGTATCTTCGGCGGCCTCGCATTTTCTCCGTTCCATTATCCGTTGGACGTGGGGTGCTATAATGTATCCGGTTCGGTTAGGGCATCTCATAGCGGCGCGCGGTCCGAGCCAAAGCTACCCCGTAACCCATTGTGCTATCCAGAGCACCGCAACATTGGTGTTAAATTGCAATTATTAATCGCGGTAAGTAAACTATACGAGGCTGCTACTTCCGTCCTACCCATCCCCTACATACCCTCCCCTAATCCGTTGCCTCTTGGAAGTACGGCGGTTTCGTCGCCTCGTAATTTCGCGATCGGTGTCCTCGCAATTTTCCAACGGAAACACCTCGTGTTCGCTCGAACCGCGCCGAATTTATTTCATTAGTCCGCTCGTAGATGGCCAAATTGATTTTTCTGCGATTTAAACCGTGCTCATGTCCGGAATTTATGCTCGGTTGCTGGACTACAGATTTGGTCAGGCGTTCGGTCGAAATTATCGTCGCGCCATTGGAACACCAGGATTTTTATGGAAGTCTTGCGTGTTAAATTTGTCCACCACGGTTTTGATGTTTCGAGCTTGTTTATTTAATGGAGGCGATAGGATATATGGTATATTCGAATTGTTTCAATAGCACAGTTTAGTAGGGTAGAAACACAGAGCTTAGTTAAGTCTTTCAATTTTATTGAACTTAAATTTTATTAATGTGGAATAAATAGTGATGGGATATATGAAGTTTCAATGTAGTGATCTACGATTCGCGTAATATTACGATTTCGTAACAATTTACCTGAAAATTAGGATTTCCTAGTAATTTACCCGAAATGACGATTTCATAATAATTTACTCGAAAATTACTATGCTACGCTTCTTCCAACTTTTATATAGACGACAGTTAAATATTTTTTATCAGTTGCAAAAGCAAGTGATAGATTAGCATTACAATGCACTTTGTATCAATATTTTTTTCAGATTCTTTCGCATAAGAACGTCGTTTCAGAGGAATTCACGTTTATTCTTGAGTTCAGATTTTATACAAACTTTTTATCTGCTCTGGTCAGATTGATGTCTGCCTTAAAAAAAAGTGATTTCCATAAATCCCTCTTAGGGTGGAGTACCGAAAGAGTTACTTTATCTTTCGGTGCAGTATGATGGCGTAATAAAAGCTTAAACGGCCCTCTCAGTGGATAAAGGTTCCTGCTTTACATGGAGTACAAAATTTCGACGATGTGTTTCGTTCCCGTGAAAAGATGACTTTTATTGTAATTTTAAGTTTAACCAGATTCTGGAATGTGGGCCAGTTTAACTGGCAATTCAAAGTGGACTTATTTGCTCTTGAGACGAATATTTAAATTTTACTTGACAAAGTTCCTGTATGTAACCACTTAAAGCGTACTTATGTATCAATTGTTGATCAACTAAAATTCAACTAAGAACTGACTTATTAAACAAAAAGGTCAACTGTCTATCGAAACTTTTCAATTAGAAAATCCAAATACCTCTAAATTTCATAAACAATTAGGATACATTCATTTAGACTGTGGATCTTTGTGTAAATATAGACATTTTCAGGTTTGTTTTAAAAATAGCAATTACACACAAGTATTGGTTTAGTATTATATTAGTTCCAATAAATACTCCATTATTTCTTGTAAAATCCTATACCTGCCCCACAATAATTCAGATCCCACTGCTGCCTTAAAATTATTCAAGATTTATTTCCAACATCGTCCGCCTTTTTCACTAAACAGAAGATCAGAATGATATTCAGAACTCAAATTCTATTGTCACTGTATTGAAACGATATTGAATTACTTATTGGTACATCTAATATTTCCTTCATACAACATTTTGAAAAATTGAGAACGAAATGAAAACTGTCACATATTTTTAATACAATATTTTCTGTGTTGATTCATTGTATTGATTAAATATGCAACATTTTTATTTATACAGGCATTGTGACCAGGAATATATCAAATATTTTCACTGAAAACAAAACATAAAAAAGCAAAAGCTTTTACAAAGGACGATCCCATTACATTTTTTTCCGACGTAAAATTTACAATTGCAACCATCGCGATTCCTTTTTTTCTCCGAGGATTTTAATATAGCAAAGGGGATTCCAGCGAACGCAAATATCAAACACGCGCCACCGTGCACTGTCCCAAAAAATGTAAGCGTTATTTACGAAAGACAAGGACGTAATTTCCTGAGAACACAAGCGCGGTATTTTTAAGGGCGCGACGTGCGTTCCGTGGCGGTTTAGTGGAGTTGTTTCTTTACGTTGGATCACGAAGACATATTTTCGTTTGATGTAAAACGCGCCCGAATTGCCTCCCCGTGGATTTAGCTCCACGTACTTTTGCATTTCAAAGCGATAACTTCGTTGACACGTCGCAGAAAGTATGCTGTCTAGATGCACAAAGACAAATTCGATGCATTCCGAAACTTGAAGTACTTCTAGACTTATGTAACGCCACAAAAATACAATGGCGGTCGAATTTGTTACCTGCAGTCAACATAAAGTGAACATATTCACTTATTTAGATTGTTGAAAAGAATTATTTATCGGTTATGCAGATGAACAATTATCTATCAATATCGAATATTCGGTTTATCTAGTTTAGGAAAGTGAATTATACAGGTTGGCCTTAATAAGGTTGAGGTTAATAGGTAGAATAATTATAATGCAATTATCCCTCAATTAATTTGAATACTTTTTCGTTTAATAACAGGGATTGAAAGACACGTTAGTTAATTTTCTTTCTAATGGATTGTGACGAAATATCAACGGATCTGTTTGATCAATGGTAGCTCGTTTCACCAGAAATATTCGTTTGTCAGTTATTCGAGACACGTTGCGCAACGCGTCAATGCGAGACCTTGATTTGGTGTCTACGTGCTTATCCGCGTGAAATGCGATTGCATACACGATACTAGGCATCGATACCCCGGCTGGTACACCGCAACCGAGCATACGCGACTGGAAATAAATCGGCCACTGTCAGAATGTAGAATGAGGGATCTTATCGTGCGAACAACATTGAACCAGCTTCAGACCACCAGACTTTTCACTCGGTACTAAAGATTCTGTTTTAGATTTCAGCATTAAGTAGAATCTCTCTAAACTGTAGCAATAATAATAATAATGAAAGTAATAACAATGATTAGCAATATAAAATTTCGTCTGTAATTATTAAAATTGGGGTAACCCAGACAGCGTATATTTGTTGAACGAAAAACGTGTATAAAACAGATAGTCTATGCTATTGTTATCTAAATGCTATGTCATTGTTGTCTTAACTATGACCTTTCAGCAGTCCAGCATAATAATAACAATGATAAAATTAATAACAGTAATCAGCAATATCAACGCCGGTCCGTAACTACCAAAATTCGGGTAGCCCAGATAGCTTAAATATTGAATGAAGAACGTGACTGAAATATGTAGTCTGCTATTGGTATTCAAGCGTAAACAACTGTGTACAAGACTGTAGGTTCATATTTGAAACACAACGTATCCCAGAACCAATGAATTCAAATAACAGTTTGAAAATTGATAATTACTTGGCCTCGATAAAATCTAAAAATAGAAGTTCAATCTGACAAGTAGAACACATTTCAATTATTCTCATTATTCAATCATTCATTCCGCTCTTGTAATACAGGCCATAAAAGTATTAATTTACATAAATATCCACAACTTAACCATATTTAACGTTTATATGCCTGTTTAATTTATTTCATTATCTTCCACTACAGAAAAGACCTCTTCATAGATGACTGTTTTAAAATACGTCGTTCGTACACTTATTAATTTAACCCTGGACCTTACCGGCGACCCCATAAAATTTGAATCTATCCTACAGACGTGAAAATAAACATTAGGAAATACAGCTTTTCATTACCTTTCCTTTATTCATTCTTGAATTCACATTGTACAGATATTATTATTTCCTACGGTATTTAATGAGAAATTAAAAAAAAATAGTTCGAAAATATTAAGTAATATTCTAAATATTAAGATTTTATATTGGGTCGCCCGCGATATTAACGAATATGATCGATAGAACAGTGTTTGTTATTGACGCCAAAAAATGGAAGGGTGTCGTCCTAGAGTAAAAGATCCTTCATTTCTTAGACCTATTGACAATGGAATGTGTTGTTTTGCGTTTTCAGTGCTCAGGACGGTGTTAAGGGAAAAATACGAGGGCGAAGTTGAGCCGGACGAGATCGACCTGATGCACGAGTCTGAGGAGGGTTTCGACAGGGCAGATTTTCGGGCGGAATTCAGCCCGAGTCCGAACCTGGAAGGGCCGCAACCGCAACCGAGGGATAACGTCTCCCGAAATTTCCCAACGGCCAGCTCGTCGCCGCCCCGCGCACGGACAAACAACGACGGTGAGTACCACGTATCGGGGATCATTGTTTCCTCTTCGCGGAACCTGTTCCACGGTGAACTGATCCATACGGGCTATCACTTGCATTGCCTTCGAACGAGTTAGGCTAAACGGTCTCGATTCGAACGGACTGGTTTCGATGGTTTCTGCGTTATACAGGGTGTCCCACGTAAGTGTCGCCACAAAATTTCAGAACTTTGCTTGAATTTTACAAAAAATTCTGTTAAACCAAAGTTGAACTACATTTAAGTGTGCACAACTTTCGTGAATGTTTTATCTGCATTTTTTCGGGGATATAAATGCAATCTTTTAGTTTTTGAATGAAACTACAGCATTTGTGAAATATTTTGCATTAAAACGAATTATGAGAAAGCTGACGATTATAAATATGTTACCAAAAAGACACAAACAATGTATAAATAGTATGTAGAAATTGTGTAACGTCGCGATACTTTTGTACCTTGATATACTACACATTCCAGAAATTCTGTTAATTTTTTTTACATTATTTGTGCTTTTTTTGTGTAATATATTTGCAGTCATTGTCACGATCCGTTTAAATGAAAAATATTTTTAAAATACTATAGTTTCGTTCAAAAAACAATAGGTAACATTCATTTCCCCCAAAAATGCAGATACAAAACTCTGATTCATGAAAGTTATGCACACTTAAATATAATTCACCCTTGTTCAACACAGTTTTTTGTGATCTTAAACAGAACTTTTTAAAATTTCGTTGCGATACTTACTTTGGACACCCTGTATGTTCCGATTCGACTTTGTTTGCTGTGCACTTTGTAGGTTGATTACTCTTTAGAGAATAAAAGTGGAGCTAATAATTTTTTGCTGTTAAAGGACAAGTACATAGAATGAAATCACTTGTTTGAATGTTTAAGCGAAGCGGTGAAATTGAAATGATTTTAATAATTACGCACGCAATGAACACTGAGATTTATTTTTGTTATTGACAAATGTTAATTACTCTGCTACGAAAAGGAAATTCTCATGTTATTTTCATGTCACGTTTCAACAGCTTTATTTTAGTATTGAAATTCTTGTTTGTGTGTTTTAAAATTCTTTAAAATTCTTTCATCAATTTAATCATCAGTTTAAAGGGTTTGCCTTTTTTATACTTCTATACTGTTCAAGTTTCTTTCTCAGTTAATCAATTCTTAAATTTTAATTGTGTTCTTTCTTGGTAAGCATTTAGAAATTAATTGTATTATCGATAATTTATGTGACTATTGCAATCTAGTTAGAGATAAATCGATTCATTTCATTCGATTTAAATATCAGTCCAAATTAATTTACAGAGTTAACATGTTGCAATTGCTTGAATAGTGCATAGGGATTAGCGAAGATTACCTTTTCGTTTCGATAACTGTTTAGAATAACATTGATGGAAAATTTGACCCTAGAGTTCATTAATTATAGGGTGCATTTACAGAAATCCGAAAGCAGACAAAAATTTATTTCTCCCATAAAGAGTGCTATCAGGGTCCAAATGAAATAGAACCCTCGCTGCACTTAATTAAACATTTCACTGTATTAAAGTTTAATCAATTCTGTGTGCTGAAAACGTACAAAATCCATTCGAGTTTCTCGTACGCAAAGGATGTATTATTCACTAGCACACCTAATAGACTCCAGCAAACACGAATCAAAAGTCGAATCGAATATCTGATATACTACGTTATATCTCTGGTGAATGGGCAGAAGAGTATTAATCAGAATTATTAATTTTGCAGAGAAGCACTTATATAATATTTAATATTACAAGTGCTTCTTTGTAAAACCAATCATTTTGACTTATACTCTTTTGCCCGCCCACTAGAGATATATTCGCAATGCAAGTAGTTGCCCTTGAACCGTCGAAGGTTCGCCTAGTTCCGGTCAGCTTCCTCGGTCCTGCACGCACGCTTCTCTGTGGTTTTCCGGCTTCGCCTAGCGTTCAATCTGCACTGACACACGACGCCGATATATAAATATGTCCAGCATCAGCAGGTCAGAGTGGTTAGTAGCCTCTTCATACGTGCATTAATGCTCGAACGTAATTAAGGTTAATGCAACACCGCCCGATATCATCCTGGCTTACGACTTACCCTACACGTATACATACACTTGTACAGAATGTCCCAAGACAGTTGATGCTACAACCGTGTTGGGTGATATTCTATATGCAAAAATAAGTGGAAAATGTACAATAATTTTTTTTCGTACGCTGTGAAAATTTGTACCGAATTTAAGAATTTTTTTTGTACTCATGGAATTGAATAGGACTCTACTAACGTGTCTGTTCATTACAGTCCGTTTCTACTTGTTGTCACAAATAAATAATCTAGCCTCTTTGCAGTGTAGGTCTCACCCATATTTAAACAGTTAATGAAGTCAAGTAATTATTTGTCAAGTGTCTACTTATTTATGAAGAACTATTATTGTATTATAAAAATTAGAATTTCCACGTTTCCTCAGTAAGAAATAGCGAAATACTTTTTTTTCATCCTTCATTCGTTATTTCAATCTAGATAATGAATTTTCCCATTCTTGCGGTAGAGTAGGTAACGGAATGTAATAATCAGACGCGTCAGCTAAATCCCATCCAACTGCACGCAACCAGCAGTTTTTGAAATTTAATTGCCTCGAAAACAAAGCAGCATGGAAAGAAATTTTATTCTACATTTTCGACTTATTTATACATACAGAATCACCTCCAGTCGAGTTGTATCATTAGCTTAGAAACACTCTGTAGAACTGTCACGGCTCATCCGCGTTGCAGTCTACGACTGCCACCTTCCACTCCTCGGCCAGTAACGTTGTCGGTTTACCGGATGCTAATAGGAAATCGATACAGCCGGATTCGTAATCCGTGGGTCGTGTTGCAACCCAAGTTTGTTAACCTTTTCGGTACGGACGACAAGTATACAAGTGATCATGAGCGTAACCAGGGGGAAAGAAATAGCCTTCGCCCTACCTTGGAGAGGAAAAAAGTGGATCAACCCCCACAAAAGAGAAAAATAATATTTATTAGGACATTTATTTTCAGATGAATTTTGATCTCCCAATCCCCTACTAACAATCAGGCTACACCCACGCAAATGGTTCCTAGAATGCTCGCTGTGGTCGAAGTACGAGTATGGGTCATTCCACTCCAAGTGGATCAATTTTGTACACGATATCTGGAATTTTGATCAAATTGAAATATGTTATACTTCATGTAAAAATAGGGAAGGGTTAAGTCATAATTTTTTTGGTTTCGAGATTGTTTAAAAAATGCAGATCCTCAAAGGTGGTAATTTTCACCAATTTTTACGAAAATAGCACCATACAGTGTTATCAAAATATGTAAAGTAAAACAATCAGGATTTTTATCGACTTTTTTCACTTGAATTGCTTTTTTCTTACAATTTTGAAAACATAGACAAATTATAGAATAAATTTTAAGTCAGAGTGTCAAAAACCATAGGAAGTTATGTATAGCAATTCAAGGACAAAATTCAACCACACATTATAACGGAAAAACCTCAATTTTGTTCGAACATATCATGTTTGACCTACATTTTCAAGGTTAAAACTTCTTTGTGATACTTTTCCTATACTTTTCCCTGATTCTGCAACATCTTAGCTTTAATGTGATGGTAGTTTTCGTAAAAATCGGCGAAAATTACCAACTTTTAGGGTCAGCATTTTGTAAACAATCTCGAAACCAGCAGAATGATGACTTAACCCCTCCCTATTTTTACATAAAGTATGCATGTATAACATATTTCAATTTGACCACAATCCCATACATCGTGTACAAAAGTGATCCGCTTGGCGTAGAATGACCCATATACAAGTCGACTTCGTATAATATTTTTCTTGTGAATAAATGTGAAGTGTGCATAGGAATATTTTTTCATTGAATTGCATGAAATGATAATTACGAAGGCGTGAAGAACACGGTACCTGAATTCTGCCGGCCGTAGCAAGCACATTAACGGATCGGCTGTCAGGAATATAGCATCGCGCTTGGATTTTGCCATACCGAAAAAATTGAACTCCCCCTGTGATGGTCCCGAATAATTTCCATTGTTTGTCGCCGCGGATAGAATCGGACATTCTGACACAGAGGAACGACCCCTATGGTGTACGCGTTCCACGAATTGGGATTTCTCTTGTCTCCTGCGAAATTGATTTCTACGGTTGTTCGTCGGCTCGATTATCTAAACCCCGATTTAATGATTCCAGTTCGATGGATTTCTGTGACGGTGTGTATGCTTCGCGGAAACGTGAATCGATGCTCCAGATTGGTTTTTTCTTCACAAGTGAATCGTGGAATAATTTGTAGAGGGGAGTGAAATTTAATTTATTAGGCAGTTACCTTTTTTTGGGGGATTGCTTTGTGACCATTCACTCTTTTTATATCTACGGTCGCGATGGTAAGGGTAGTACAGTATTGCGTGACCTGATGCCTCGTACAAAAATAAAAACGGAATTTTTGAATAAATTCTTTTATCTCAAGCTTCGTTTGTGGGAGAAATGGAATTTAAAAATTATTCAGGCTCACGTTTTTTCGAATATGTCAATATATACGTCTGTCATTAACTTTTTGGATTTGTAAGGAACACTGATAATTCACCGCTGTCAACTATATTCCATTATTCTAAGTGCTTTGTAGTTGTCGGTATTTATAAATTATTTTGGAACAGATATCAAGCAAGAGGAAACAAAATAAGTAGAACTAGCCAATAACGGTCAGACAAGACTGTAAAGCAGTGACGATAGATCTACGAAAAAATGTTACTTTGAACTTTCTTAATTTATTTGGGGTCTGTATTTTTGTTTATATCAGTACAACAATCATCTTCAGTGCAATCTGCTTCATTATTACAAGAAAATGATTAAAATCTGAATAATTATCAAGACACTGTTACAATGCCGATTTTAGCCCCAAATTCGTATATTTAATTGTACCATCTTTACAGAAAATTTCTAACTATTACACAAAGTGTTCGAATACATCACAAAAATAAGCATTCGAGAAATTGCATTATTGATCATAATATTCGACAGCGATATACATACAGAATCTTGGAACAAATTTCTTTCAAAATAATTCATTTCACTGGAGTATATCCCAAATAATTAAGAAATCAAAATTTATAACATGTGTTGAATGCCATAATACTGATTAGGAGCGTTGAAGTAATTTTCCAAGGTTGTTGTTTTCAGTCTGTCGGTTTCTCGTACACTTTTTGCCGGGCCACATAAACGGAGACATTCAATTCTCTGCAGAGATCTGCAATCTGCTACCATTGAAACTCCGCAGATGTCGGGAGAACTCGGTATTTGGCAGACGTTGATCTCTATTGTTCGGGATGGTGTAGCTTCTACTACTTCAGAAAACGTGGACCGTGTCATTGGTGCGCGGTCGGTATTGCTAATAGTAGTGGTGGATGGCGCGGGGACTTCAAGCAGAAACGGAGTTCAGCGCCAGGTCTGACCAATACAGTATGTTACTACTGGTACGGCCAGACGAGTGCCAGAAAATTCAAGTAGAAACGGGGTAGATCGTGGGGTGAACTCGTCGGTAGTATTAATCATTGGGACAAAGTCTGAAATGCTCTTGCACCAGACACGGGAACTTTTTAATTAATTCATCCCGAATTGTTCGACTGTCCCAGCAAAAATGATTTAACACGAGTAGGTAACTTTGTCAGTTGATTGAATCGCTAATTGGGGTGAAATTATTTTTATTATGAAACTGTGTGGTTAGTAATTTTTTCAACATACAAGAAGACTGAGTTATTATAAAATAATTAGGAAATAATGTTCGGATAAAAATTTTTTTTTCGAAACTGTGAGATAAATATTTTACGTAAACACGATGTTAAACGTCAGTTTACAGCTGTGATGGGCAACTCAGCGCCCGGCGGTGTTGAAAAATATTTTCAAATCAGCCCAGGAATCACTCCCTTGAAGGACTTACACCTATTTTGGGACCCCCTTGTATACACTAATAATTCAGCTATATTAAAATACATAATTTCTCATTTTTATCAAAGCTAGATTCTCTAGCAAACTGAACTAGATTTGTAATAGAGCGACTGGTTATCTAAATACTGTATTAATCGTGCATAATATTCTCTGCTTCTCGAACCAACACTAACCACTACATTAGAGACACAAAGTGAAGAAAAAAAAAATATTCTTCACTTCTAAAGCACGGACCATACTCTCGCCAATGAGACCAGATGCATTACCCTTTACTTCCGCTTGCATACTTTTCATCAAATTCAAAAGAAACGCGGTGAAGTAGACTAGAACGTGCGCGAGCTAGCTGCCCCCACGGGAACCTCCGAGCGAAACATTCATCTTGAACGACGCGCCGGTGAAACGCGGCCGGATGCACGTTCATAACTCCCTATAGCAACGCGGTAATGGCCACGATGAAGTAACACGTCGGGCTGAGTAAACTCGCTGCTTCTTCTATTCTTCGTTCCGTCTTTTCTTGTTTCTTTTTCTTTTCTTTTCGTTTTTTTGTTTTGTATACCGTGTTACCATCACGAAGGCATTTCCATCTACTCTTTTTTTTCCCTTCCTTTTTCCTCAAGCGAACCCGGAAAAGTTATTTCCTCGCGGTTGGACGCGCTTAAGTCCCGCCCAGGGGACTCGATTTTGTTTTCGAACGGTCCAAAGTTTACGCGGCTCTGTTTAATTAGAACGTTAACTCTTGGCTCGCTGAGAATTATTTTTTATTCCGACGGGGGAATTGTCGTTGTCGTTTTATGATTCGTCGTTTGTCGAGTGTACAACGCGATTTTGGTTTCTTTTATGTTGTACTTTCGATTTTTAACGAGTTTTGTAATTAGAGGCTACATTTCGCGGATTTGTTTGACTAGAACGTTGACTCTTGCGGATGATTACTTTTTATTCTAAAGGAAAGTTTTGTTGTCATTTCGTGATTCGCCGTGTATCGACTGTAAATGTTATTTTGATTTGTTACACTTTGCACGCTAACTTTTGAACAAGTAAATCATATTTTACACTAATATAAAATGTATAATAAATTAAAATTCAACATAAATTACCATTAAAGCAGCTAATTTCATTACTTTTAAAGCAAAAACTTTGTAATCCGTCATCTTTACGGATTTGATAGTTCCACTAAACAGTGTACACTTTACATAAATATGTACATCAATCAGGTTCACGGTTAAAAAGATGTTCTGCTAAGTCCCATCCACTTGTTGAATTTCCAAGCCTAATACACCTTGAAAATATCAATTTCACACCCTGCCTCGTACGGAAGTGTCAGGGGAACGTGTTACAAAAATCCGCCCTGATCGTTTCAATTGGCTTCAAACGATCAAATAAACTCGACCACACGTGTATTAATTACACGAACGTACACGCGCGTTGTAAGCTTAAAATACGAGAGCGGCCATGATTCCCAAACACCTCTTCGAATTAATTGTTACGCAAATTAGCCTAACGCGCTCCAAGTGCTTCCATCGCGTCGATGATATTCATTTATTCAGGGACTCGTCGTATTTCGCCCCAAATATTGACTGCCGTGACGCGCGTAATTAATTCAGAGACAATCACGCGTCGACGTACGGCCGGCGACAGATCCTCCCTCTGCCCCCCTAGGGGGTGTGGGGGGGGGTGTGATAACGAGTAAATACCAGGAGCAGAGACGCTGACAGATAAAACGTTCCGGCCCCCGTAGCTTTCGTGGTAATCAAACGGGCCAGGCTACACCAAAGGGAAACCTCGCGTTGTTCGTAACTCCGAACGCGATTTCCGAGCTAATTTCCCGTCTGCTGATTCCTTTAAACGCCCATCCCCTCCGGTTACCCCGGCTTGCGTTCGAACTCGCACGCTCACGTCTCGTCGGGTGAAAAATGAGCGGTAGCGCGCAGATTAAGAACGGAAACGAAAGAACTTCCATTGGAATCCACCGGAGAACTTTGAAACGAGAGGGGAGGGGGTGGGAGGCGAACTTTATTAATGAATTAAATAGCAGCCGCGGATCGAATGAATCCGTTAATAGCTCTCCGGCTCCGTTTCGACAACTGAACAATTTTCAACGTCGTTCCGTTCAATATCCTGTACTTCCCACCCCTTTAAACTTCTGCATTCTGTACCATTTTTATAATAATTCCTGTTAATTCTGTATTTTACCAAGCTACGGATATATATGCTGATATTGAGTGTTGGGGAATGGCTTAGGGAATGTACGGTAACAATGACTAATGAATCATTTTAAAGAAGGTCTTGTTTCAAAAATCTGGTGTAATATAATCCAAGTTTGGAGGTTTGATTTTGTTGTCCAATAATCTAGGTTCGTTATCGTGAACGAAGTTTATATAAATTCTAGAAAATTCAGAAGTTACGGACTCAAAAAAACAAATCGCGTTACGTTCGCCTCTGGTCTCCCCAAACAAAATTTTGTAGACACTTTTGGTATGATGAACCTCTTTATTACATAAATTAATTTCTCCGTGACTCTGATTTCTGTAAAGAAACTCATTAACATAGATATTTACATAAACATCCGCAGTCTCTCTATGAGCTAAGTAATGTGATTAAAATATTACTAAAACCTTTTTGGCCATGTTTCTGGCTGAAGTTGAACTTTCCATCAATAAAGCAAGATAAATATAAACTAGAAATTAAAAGTTAGCAATTGAGGAATTACTGAATCAAACGTTGCGAAGGCTATTATTTTTGCGTACACCTAATAGACTGTATTAAACTTCTCCAAACGCTTAACTATAGTGAGTATTGAACTGTTGTGTGTTCTATAAATGCATAAAATTGTCAGTGTTTTTATTACGAATTTTTTTACATGAAGTATTTTATTAAATGAATACTCAGGATTACAATGTATTATGCGTGAGAAAGATATTAATATATTCTCACTTTATAAAAAAAATAATATAGGTCCTCCAGTTTTGTTGACGTTTTCGCTAAAAATGGAGCGAAATATTACAATTATTTCAGAGTTAGGAACTGGTCCAATCACTAATATTCCGTGTTAAAAACACAATTCCCAAAAATTACTGTCATATACATGTATAATCAATACGTTTTTCGAAAAACACATCCCCTAAAACTTGTATAGAACATGAAACTGTCTCACTGAACACTTTGGAAATTTATACAAATTCATTTATGATATTTATAAATTTTAAGTTTCCTAATTTTTATTCAAATTCAAGAATGGATGCATATCACGTCAGAAAATTTAAACAAAACCGATGGACCAGAAAAAGAGGAATGTGTCTAAATTACGAAACTTGAATTCACCAAGATTCTTTCACGATTCCAGGTGCTTTAATTGGAATTTTATTCGCCCGAATGCTTCCACTCGTGACTTTCGCTTTGCTTTGAGATTCTCAGATGTTGTATGAAATCGAAGAAAATAGTCAGAGAGAAACGGTTCCTTTAACCCAGAGAGCTTTTTCTCTTTTATCGCGTTTAACCACTTCTTCGTAACTCGTTCAATTTCATTTGAATACTTTAAATGCCAGGAGGAACCTTCGGAATATCACATTAAGTAACTTCATATTTCGAACACTTTGCGTATTAGCCCGGAAACTATTTATTGCATTTACTGTGATGCTTCGGTTGCAGACGCTTTGAACCAAGGCACGAATACCTGAAAACTTAATAATTTTATAACTAATTATTTTTGTACCTTGCGCGTAGGAAATGTTTACTAAAATAGGGTAGGATTTATTAAAAGTATTCATAATTTAGTTTAACATATCCAAGTTCGCTAAATTTATTAAAATTTTATAGAATTTAGTCAAATTTACAGTATTTACGAAAATTGTTGTTTGAGACATCGATTGTTATGCTTTATTTTCATATTTACAGAACACTGTAGTCCTTTTTATTATTTACAGAACATTCTATATTATTTCCTCAATAAAACAATTTGTTGTGTAACTTCCACAGAAAAGTACTGCATCCACTTCTAAACATTGCTGTGATTGGATAAATCTCAGTTTCCTCTAGCACAATACTGTGATATTTATATTGTTTGGGAAGTTTGTGTCCATTTCTCCTGTTTTGTTTTAATTAGCCTGCAAATGTTTGTTCACATTTGTATATACAGCCTTGGCTAAACAATCAGAATCACTCTGTGAATTTAACTACTTCGAAAATTTCTCGTGAAACAGACAAATATAAAGTAATTATAATTAATTACATTCATTGGAGAAATAAGAATCTTGATCATCCTAACTAAAGGTATTAACCTTATTCAACTACAGTATGCAACATTTTCTTTATATTATTTAAAACTGGGTTAAACTTCAAACGTTTTACCGATAGTGTAGTAATAATATGTATGAAACTAAAATTAGAATGCTATTTCTTGAAAAAAAAATGAAATAACAAGTTCATTAATTTTCATTTCAGTCTTTATCGTTCTATACTTTGTACAATCTACATATATCGTAAACGTGTAAAATTCATAGTCTGATTATAATATACAATTATTGACTTACACTACTGTATTCCATTATTGGCGTACTCCTAAGAGAAAAGTGTCTCCGTTGTATCGAGGGGGCAAGCTTTTTCGCTTCCGGGGACAGTCCGTGTAATTTTAATTGAAAATTTCCATTGCATAAGTAACGAGTGTTTCCTTTGGCTTTTGCCACGGTGTCACGAAAAGAGGGGTTTAGACGAACGCGGAGGAATAATGCGCGTGGTTACAAAATTACGTAATTGCATACGTTGAGTCTCGCATATTCATGCCCTGACCATGGACGGTGGCTAAATGTTAATTAACTTCAGTGTGGAAAATAAAAGTTCTTCTCTTGAGCCCGGCAGGTAAATGGTCAGACGGGAGCAAGGAAAAGGGAGACTACAAGTGGCACGTGAACGTTGAAATCCGTAAATTTCATTTAAAGACTTTAAGGACATTTTTCCAAAGAGGCTCACTTCTCACTTTGAGTTCCAGCGACCTATTTGAAAGGAATAGAAAAGTCTAAAATTAAAAATTACATGGAAATACAACAATAGTTTTTTACGTACGGATTTCAGTCAATGTAAAAACAAAATATTCCAATATTCTTGCAGAGTATGAAAAAATTAAGAAGACGGATAAATATGAAGGCTAATCTGAAGTTACTGTTAGTAGACCCAACATAATTAAATATTTTTTTTAAGTTTCTATATTAAGATTTTTAAAAGACAATATTTTAAATAAAATAACGAGAATAGATTTTTAGAAGTTTGCAAAATTTCTAAAAAATCGGAATTCATGGATTCCCTCTTTAATCACTTTATTGCATCTAATGAGTGTCGTGCTTAAGAAAATCGACAAACATACAAAAGTATAAAACACAATTTTACGAATAACTTTCACAACTATGTCAGTGTTGTGCATCAGTGTCCGCGAAGTTCCTGGAACGATAACAGGTGCTCAGGCCGGAAGTGGAAGGAGTCAAGCAGGGAAACCAAGAAAGATGTCCACGAGATACTCGATTTACTGGTGGATAATCAACAGAGAGACTCGGTCTGATGAAGCATCTAGTTGCGCCGTATCCGAGAGCCACGTAATTATAGGTGCATACACCTAGACTGCTCTCGGGGCCTCCTTGGACGAAAGCTCTCTAAGTTAGGGTAACTTTCGAAGCGGTATTCTCGGTTCCGGTTACGTGGCTTTAATGAGATGGTCGCCGAGGCGTGTATAATGCAACGCACGAAACTGCCGGCCTACTTCTGTTATCGCGATTAAGCTCGACATGGCCCAGTAAATAGATTCGTTTTCTATTCGTTAGTTTCTGTTTTTATCAATTTTTAAATCGTTCTGGCGACAAAAATGAAACTAAATGAATAATACATACACTGAAAATGTAATTAGATTTTAAGTGGCAGGTCTGCAAACTACAGAAAAATGAGTGCCCTGAGTAACAAGTAGACTGTTAATATTGATGAAAATTCACGTTTTTGTAGATATGCTTACGGAACCAAAAGCTAAATATGAATTCAGTCTATTTATGCTAGACCTTATCAGATCGAATAAATACTATATATTTTAGTGATTTTCATTATATTCTTTTACTATATTGCATTTTCTATATTTATACTTGCAATATTTATGAGTTTAAAATTACTCATTCATACGTATTAACACACTGTGTAGGAATTACGGGATACTTAAGCTTAATTTCCTGTTTTACTTATAGATTGATGATTCGCAAGGCAAAGTCATTCGTTTTGGTAGTGAAATCGTTGTGTGAACCGATTCCTGTTATGATTTCCAAAGTGAATATTCGTGTAAGTGTAGATTAGAATGTCGAGCATAATGATAATAATTGCATTGTGGAAGTATATGCAAATACAGATTTTTATGAAGTAATTCATAGAAAACGAAGTCATATGGAATCTTATTAAGGATCCTAACAAGTTCCAAATCATATAAGACTTTTATAAAAATTTAACTTATGCAATAAATGCATAAAATTCACAGTCTAGTACTAATGTAGTTAAATCACTTTATGTAATTCATTCTTATATTACATATTACACACGTCTGTCAATATAAGAAATACAAGCTTTATACTGAATATTCACTTGTTACAATAAATTTTCACGAATAAATATACATAATGAGAACCTTTTCGCTTACGAATGCGACAATCAGAAACTATTTCACGATAATATCAATATCATATTTACTGCAGAGAATGATACAAAAATTAACAACAGTAGAGATCAAAATGAAACAGAACATAGAGAATACAAGCAACAGTAAAACCAAAAACGAAATAAAATAAACAAATGTACAAGCGAGGTTCAACAATTAACCAACGCTCTCGTGAAATCAAACCCGAATATACGTCTCCATCGGTACTCAAAACAGCCACAAAGTTCTCAGAGATCGTAAAACCCGGTACGACTTCCTTAACGCTTCCTGCCGCGAGCGATTACCATTTATTACAAATTGATAGCGACTGTATCGATAGCGTGCCACGCAGTGTCTCATTAAGTCCGCTCGTCTGCGATGCATTCCCCGACATCTGAACGGAATACTTGGACGAAGAGGGCTGTGCTCCGATCGAATTTTAGTAGACTCCCCTCCCGTTAATTAGAGCAATCGTGGACGAACAGACCGTAGCAGATTTCGTCGTCAAAATACCAGCTCGCTATCCGCGTGTCGGCCAGATTGAACGATTCGCTAATCTGTTGTATCGTTCGTGAATACAGCTAAAGTCATAATCCTCCTCTGATCAGATTTGTTACGGCGCTATAGTTCTAGTTTTGTTTAACGTCTCGCCTGATATCATTGATGTTATATTATCGCGGGAAGACGTTTTGCTGAGGAATGGATTAGCGGATTGTAGTAATTGAGATAATAACAAGACGCGGACTGCAGACCAAATTATCGTTTCTTTTGTCTATTATTCTCTATGTGAACGAAGTTAAATTGCAAGGGGCCAGTTTCGAAAATGTATAAACTGCTTGAACGAAGGAAATAAAATAATAAAAAATAACGGTAACTTCAGATTCTAAAGCCGTCGTTTCGGGTCTACGACGGAACAACGTTTCCAAAAGCAAAAACACCGATTCTATATAATATGTTAATAGACACACAACATTACATTTTATTGTCAAAGTATGTATGCAAATAATTTCAGGAGTGATCCCAATTAACACGTTACACACGTTTGATCGATTACGTTTCGACGGAGGTCTGAGTTAGGTATTAGCGGCGTGTCGCTCGAAATAAAACCAATTTGTCATAAACCGCATTGCCACGACTTTCCATCCAAAACTTCGCACGAATTAACGTGAAAAATTCGTTCCATATTGGAAATTTGAAACGTGATTGCATTTATCGAAAAAATAAAAATTGTGAAGTAGCCTGTTCGGAAAGGCATGGGGATAAAAAGCATACCGGTGTGTTATTAGCCCGCCGAACAAAATTACTTCCCGTGACTCACTCGTGGTCTCTTGCCGCGTCGCTTTTAATCCAATCAAACCTCCTCAAAATCCAATTCCCTCCATGTGCCACCCTTTAATGCCACCCCACGTCGGGAGTTCCTAAAACTCTCCGCGCGCGACCTTGTTAAAATATAAAAGGGAAGGTCCCTTGCGTGGGAGGATTATCCGATGTACCTTCAACCGTGGACACGTACTCGCCACCGTGCTTCCTTTCTTCCTTTTTTTTTTTTCTTCTGTTCGTTCGCAGAGGAGTACTCTGATCACGTGTAAGCGCAATAAAGCGATCGAGAGGCGAAACTCCGCCCGATATCGCTCGCATTCTTTCCCTCTGTAGGTCAGGATTAAAATTGGAAAAGTAGAAAGAGCAGAATTGAGTCGGGATCCGATGAGACGTCGATATCGATGTACGATTAATTTGTTTTTTTTTTTAGCAATTCGATTTCGTTGAAAGATTTGGAATCATGTTCGTGAGTTAATGAGAAAGGAATAAGAATATAATTGTAGATCTGGAAAAGTTTATTTAACACGTTGACTGGCACAGTGAAAAAAGCCGTACATAGCCAGACATGCTTCATTTTATTTTTTAAGTCATGAACCGTCGAAAGTATTATACGTTTAGTTAATAGAGACTTTTGGTCTTGTTTGATATTGTACTGCGATATTATTTTTACGCAAAAATTTTGTAACTGTACTTAAATAATTTCGCCTCTTTGCAATGTTCGTGTTGCTCATATTTGAATGGTGTGATAAAGTATTAATGTCGGGTTGATGGGAAATTAATGGCAGATCACCATAATGTATTTTAATTCTATAAGTTCTGGTCTTTATTATACTGTAAAACGAATGGAAGTCGTTTTCCCTATTCTTCAATTCTAGTAAGAACAATAGTAACATCAATGTATTTAAGTGAACAATTATATTCTACCAAACTAGCACAATTTTTTTCACTTCTGTAAAATTTAATCTTTTCTTACACTGTAGAAAACTGGAAGAAATTCAATATATTGTATTATAGAAACAGTAGCAGTAACCTTATCGTGTCTATCCTCTATCATCGTAATATTAATCAGTTCTTGGTTTTCTTGTGTGATGTGAACATAATTTAGACTAAAATCAACATCAAATATAAATCTCTGTTATCTAAGCCATAATCATTAGACTATAATAAGAGTTATAAGTCTGAACAAAAGCAAACTAGTGCCACTTCCCCACGATAAGAATAAAAAAAAATCGAAGGAAACTGTTTACAAAGTGTAACAAAGAAGAATAGCAAGAAAACAAAGCGTGAATACATATTCTCAAGATATGAACAGGAAGAAGAATACCGGAATAGGGACAGAAACAAAGAAAGAGTAATTAAGAGAAGAGTGTGGTCAATGAGAAAAAAGAACCGACTGAAGCCTCGACAGTGGGCACGAAAAGTGAAAGACGACAGAAGAATTGCCTGAACGGGAGCACGTATGAAAAGAACGATGGTAGGCAGGTATTTACATAAACAAGAGGGTAAATAGGTCAGTGGGATAAAGGAAGCAAGAAGAGCAGTAGTAAAAAAGAAAAACTACATCGAAGCCCGTGTGCATCAACTTCGGGACGGGAAGGCAGCGATAAAAAGGAAACGGAAGTAACGCACAAAAGCGAGCAATAGGAGAAGTAAACGATAGGAATAGAAACGGCGCGGTAACCGTGAAGGCAAACTAATTAAAAGAGAGATGAAAATGGAGGAGCAACAGTAACACACGGAGGTGGTGGGTTCGTAAAAAAAAAAAAGGAAAACCGGCAGGCGCCTCCGGGGCGTAAAAGTGAACCGAAAATCGAGCGAACGCGCGAATAGAACGAAAAACGCGGCCGGGATACGGCGAACTAAAGAAAGAAGAAAAACTGTGAAAAAGCCTGAAACCACCTAAGCTGTAAACAAAAAGAAACTGTAAGAATGCTGAGTACGTGCGAGGCGCGGGAAGGGTGCACGGACGAAACAAAAGCCAGTAAACACGATAACGATGGTGATTGTCAGAACCACCCTGGATTCGCGACCTGGATATCTGACACGCGGCTACCTTCGAAGAATTATACCAAGGAGAAGAAACGAATGCAAGGTCTTCGTCTGAATACAAAGGCGTATTATTTACTGACAGACGTGGGTAAGATTTTCTAAACAGGAGTCTAGCCAGACGTCTTTTCGTAATTGCGAGCGTATAACTTGCAAATGTTTTCTGATTGAAACAGTCCGTGCAATAGTGGGCTATTCAACAGCAAACGATAAGATTGAGAAAATGAGCCTTGGAAAATCGTAAAACATAATGTTAAGTCAGGACATAGAGTGCAATAAGTTTCGCAAATGTAAGATAGCCCACTGACCCCTTGAATTACAAACTTGTGATCTGCAAATACTGATAAGAAAAGACACCTATGTTGTATTTTTAACTTTAAAAAATTACATTTGGATCATTGACGATGTCCCTCTCGCTATTTCGAGCAGGACGCTCTAGTAACTATTTTTCGAAAAAATGAAAAGGAGGTGTTTAGTATTCACTGAGAAACTGATCGCAAGACTAAATTTAAAAAATATGAAATCTAGTTCAAAAATATTGTGTAATATACCCCTCAATAGTAGGGTTGAACACCGGGTGTTTACGCTATATGTATATCGTTTCAGGCACTATTCCAACTATTACTCCATCTATGTATACAGCCAGAATCACAACAAAATACGCTAGTGAAGTGTATTTAAAGAACTTCCAAAAACCGTTACTCTCCACTCAACGTGCCCAATGATCGAAACTCTGGAATAGCGCACTCTAGCGTGATACGTGAGCTTACTAAAAGTTCGAATAAAAACCCTGTCGAAAATTTGTGAACGCCTCGTGCGCGCAGAGCAAGTAGAGGAGTAGGTACAGGAAAGCTAAAGGTGGGGCGTCTGTGCAGTCCCGTGGAATTGGATAACGTCCCGGTCATATTGCTTTCGGTGCCAAGCGACGTCGAGGTCGCCGGCTGCGACGCTCGGGGACAAAGCGGTCCCATAAAGTCGAGGGGAATTCTTTTGTCGACGAACGACGGTCCAATCCAAAACGCGGATAATGAACCAACGTACGCTATAACGGCCGCGTTACAGCACCGATCCACGCGCTCCTTCGACCGGACACATCCACGAACCACGTTGCTCCCGAATTATTACGTTTCCGGCCAGAAACTGGGAAAGGGAAGATGGGGGTGAACGTGGCTGCTTTTAATTAGAAGCCTGAATTATCTGCGCGGCTGGTAACAGGACGCTTAGTCGTGGGAGGAAACGGTCGTTAAAACGTGCGGTCGAATGGGCCATCCCCGGGCCGATTTTGAGGATTTTGCTTTAATGCACGTAGGTAGTTCGCGCGCAAAGATGTTGGCTGGGATGCGCATCTAATTGCTGGCTACCGGGGGGTTCTAACATTTGTCAAACTGTTGGTATCCTCGGCGAGGAGCTGTGGACAGTTATTAGTTTTTGGGATTAGGTGTTGTGGACTGAGGAAATTGTGGTGTAGAAGTCGTGGGGATGAAATGAGGATTTATCGTTCGACGCATTGACTGGTGTCGCAGGACATGTGTGAGCGACATTTCTAGGTGATGTGGTCACAGACAGCTAATTACAGTAGTGTAACACAATGTAATTATTTCTTCTTTAACCATGATTTAAAAGTAAATCAATAGAATTCCTATCGATAAGCATAGAATTATCTCTTTACACTCCATAGACTCAACTATAGCGATGCACATCATCTCGAACCGCAGGTTTTGTTCATTGTAACACAAACAGACTTAATCAGTAAAAGATGAATTCTAAGGATTTATAAGCCTTTGTCCGAAAAACGTGAGTATTATTTTTCAGGGGCAGTGTCCTAAGAATGTCTGTCGTTAATCCTTCTCATTTAAATAATCTTGGAGTGTAAAAGATTAATAGCCTACAGGTCGAAAAGATGTTAATAGGCCACCTACTGAGTTAATATTTCTAAATATCTAACATATATATGTATGTCTGAACGTATTAATATTTCAAAACTATAAATTATTAAACAACGTCTGAAGTTCCAACAAAACTACGGTGTCATGTTTCACATGCATTAATATTGATGAACAATAGTGTCACTAGAAAGCTAATACAATTTCATCATCCTTTATTACATTACCGAGGACTTTCTCGTCGCGTTAATTAAAGGTAGTGGCCGATGGTCCCGCAGCCTCGGGAAGTCGACCCCTATCTTCTCCATCAGACAACGTTCCCGAACTTTCGATCCGGACTTCCTGTCGCATCGTTTCGGGAGGGCTGAAAATATTGGGGAACTTTTCGATGAGAACGCCTCGCCTCTCTCGCATAATCTCGCGCGGACGATTAGGTAAGGGGACTTGATAATCGATGTGTCTTTTCTGCCGGCCTACTATCGAATCGAAGGACTGCGAAATTAAATTTCACGGATCGACGCCAAGAAAAAGTTCCTTCTTTCGAGGAAACCCGGAATAATACTTTGAAACTGCACTGACAATTAGTAACTATGAAGAGTAAGGTTTTCGATTAAATAAATTCTGTATAATTGATAGAGAAAGAAGGTTTTGAAGAAAAATTGGACTCTTGAAACGGGCTCTTTGTATTGTTCTATTTTTTAAAGAAGCATCTTTCGTCTAAAGGATCTTCAATCATTTTCGTTAATGCACCTTAAAAGAAATATAAATTTCGTGAATTTTATTTTACAATTACAGACCCAAAGTGTTTAGTTTATATTGTCGCCTGAGCAATATTGAACAAGTTTTAGCACAAGAAATGAAAGAATAATTTTTTAGGATTAGAATAGGAAATTAATTAGGAATAGAAATAATTTTCCAAAATAAAGATTATATTGTAAATATTTAAATTCTTCTTCAGAAAATTCTATATGCTGCTTTTGTACCCCCTTTCAACAATATCTTTTCGCTTTCGGAATGAAGGAGAAAGGAAATTGCAGAATTGACGTTACAACCAAATTTACTTTAAACTAGCTGTCCATTAAGGGGATCGTTTGTACGATTGTACATTAACAATGACACGGTTTAACATCGAAAGTTTCGGTGTTTAATCCAGCTGAAAGTTCAGAAGTACCGTAAGGCTTAAGTGTTAATGCAACGATTAAGTGAATAATACATATAACGGAAATAGGAAAACTTTTCACATCACTGAAAAGTTTTCCTGTTCTTACATTCGTGGATATCAATCGTTTATAAACGAAATTCTCTAGGAGTCACTTTTAGAGTACATAGAGTTTGTCAACAAATTTCGTGAAATTCATAAATGAAATTCATACAGAAACAATCAAATATTTCACTCGTCGTATTTTTGAATAAATTTTCATATATGCGGTTCTATTTATATATATAATATATTGAATTAATTTTCAAAACATAGAGTAATGCTTGTTATTTCAGTTTCGAAAAATTTTATTTGAAGGCTATTTGTGTATATTCGATTTGAGAACGTCGATTACAAAACAATTTCAATTGCTGAACCATGGTTGCGCTCCCAAACAAATCTAATTAAAATCTTTCCGATTTCGTTTGTTTTCAGTAAAAAATATTACACGAAACACAGGAATGTATACACAATATTTCCAATATCGCCCCATATTTATATACATGCAGTAAACAAGACAGAAAATGTTCTCGAAATATAAAATCAGAAATTTAAATGCGAACACCAAAAATGTAAATAAAAAGCTACGTAAATGCGTATAAAAACGATATCACTTGGATGACGATTAAAAATAATTTGTAAGAAATTCTCGGGGATATAAACTTTGCAAAGGAACTTAATAAGTTGATAAAGTCTTTCAAGCAAACAAACTTGTTTAATATAATTTCAACAAGAAAACGATTATAACTATAACATGGGATAGTGCTTGTATATACATTATTCGTTTAGCGATTGTCAAGCGAAATCGCTGTTTGGTTATCATTAGCCCTCGTTAATAGTCCCTCGTAATTATTCCCAGCTGTAACGAACCCGCAGGCAATTAAGAGTCGTTTCGGTGTCGCATTGAAGATTGAACTATGGATAGCCAGTTTGACGTTAGTAATGAGAGAATACTGGTGTGATGTTCGCGTAATCCAATTCCGATTAGACAGCAGTCATCTACCAAATTTCCACGCATTGAATCACCCTGTGGTCTGTCAACGAACGTCATTGTTACCATTGAATTGACCAACCCATTGCAGATTGTTTCATTTCTCAGAGTTGGCTTCGATAACAATGAAATCTTCTCCCCTGAAGATTTTCCACTACATACGCAATTCGGTTTTACCATATCACATTATTATACGCTTGTAAACTATTTTCGTTTTTATATGTATATTAGATCTACCAATAACTGCTTTACTATATTTTATCAAATTTAATTTTTATATCTGAGTGAATCAGAATTCTTACAATAGCATAACAGAGCTTTGCAATGAAATACAAATTTTCTTATTATACGTTATGTTGTTTGAAAGGCTCATATTTATATTTCTTTGTATTCAAAAGAAAAAGAAAATTTTACAGAGAGGAGGTAGATGTATTAAAAAGTAGAAATCAGGACAAAGTAACGAAATATGTACACATCTTTTCTTTTTACGTCTAAGATCGTGTGCTCCTTTGTAGATTATTATATAACTACATTTTGTTATCTGAATTAATGATAAAAGTTATCATTATAATATATATCATATTAATTGAAATATTCTGACATCTTTTAAGAACGTGATTACTTTGCTACAAGAACTCCTTTCTTGAAGTTTGTATTTTGCTTATATTAATGACAACAAACGTAAAAATTGCTTCAGAAAACATAATTTTAACTACATCTTAGTACTATAGTGTATAGTCTCTTAGAAGTGGGTTTCAAGAAACTTTCAAATTTGCATGTTTCTGCTACATATCTTCTATTAATAAATAAATATTTGTCACAAAGAATGAATTAGACCTTCATGGAAGATCAACTGTGTGAAAATGATATTTCTAACAGTAAGTTGATAAAATATAATTATTAGGCCAGAAAATTGGCCAATTATTTGCCAGAAAATTGTGTCGTTTTTTGTACCCATTGAAGCATTTTTTTGTAGTAGAATTCTGTGCTTCAAAGAGTTAAAGATGACAACATTCAAAACAGCTTATTGTATTGGATCATGACAATATCTAATAAGCTAATTAAAATCGACAAACCTCCAATTATAACGTGGTTCGACGGTCAAAGAACCCGATTTCCGTAATCCCCCTTAAAACCTCTCGAAGGTTTTATTAAAACGGCAAAGTTTCCGCTGAAATCGTCCGTAAACTGCTTTCAACGATGACACCAGATCGTCTCTATCCATGTCACGGCGTTCGACGTCGATGTTTAACGAAAAAGACGAGTTATTAACTAACCGGCGCAACCGACCTAACTTCTGAAGCCGTCGAGCACGAAGTTCGCCAAGCCCCACGGGTACATGGGCTGCATATTGTTGCAATAAGGGTCAAGCCTGCCGATAAACTTCGCGAAGTAGCGACGTTATAACTCAGATTCTTTCGAGCGGACGAGAAACGCCCGCGTGGGCGCGCTTGGAATTGTCCATTCAACTTGTAACTCTTAATTTAGAAAGCAGAAACAGGAAATTCCGTCTTGCCCCGTACTTGCCAGGAAACTTCCGCCTTGGAAAATATGCTTTCACCGTTGGGGAGAAGTTGCTCGTTAGTTTTAAATACGTTTCTTCTTTCAAACTTAATTACTTTCCCATTGCAACCAGTTGAAAGAAGAAATTGCTGGGGTTCTTGTTATTACAAACAGTGTGCTTCTTCCGACGAGAAATTCTCCTTAAAACACGGTATTAATTACACCGGGACGGGATTTTATGTTTACGTGGGCCACTGCGATACCGTGTCTGTGACGTTGAAATTGTGTACAGCATGCAGTAATTAACGCTGTTTTGCATACGTTGTTTCATGGTACAATGTTTCTATAAATATACAAATTTATACAGTAATTTTTATTTACGAAATTGCCATTTTTTAAGTTCATAAGTTAGACCACTTCAATACTCTGACAACACGTCATCCAAGTATAGATGACACCTGTATTGCAAAGAAGCTGGATTATTTAAATACCGGAAAATTAAAATATCGAAAAAGTCCATTCGAATCCGAAGATAACGGATGGTCTCAATTGTATTACACTTATACATAAATTCATAAACATCCACGATTTAATTGTAACTAAAAAATTGTATTATTAATACGATATATTGCAGCAATTTTCATTAGAAAATAAAATTGAAATGAAATTGATAGGTTTCACAAGAGAATTAATGGTGCCTAGACACTGATCTTAAAAGGGACAGCGTATTAAGATTTATTTGACGAACCACAAGTGTTAACTTTACGAGACTATTATTCAGAATCCTGTATTAATTACCAATCCCGTTTATACGATATTACGCTGTTAATTAATCCCTGAGTAGAAGAAACTGTTGGCTGAACGATTGAACGGGCTCCATAAAATGCGGCGTAAATTTGCTAATAAAATACACTATGGACGTGCAATCGATATAGTTATTAACAGCAAAATGACGTTGTCTATGACCGTAGAGCAACATAGCTACATCACAGTGATCTAGCGATTGCTACGATGAAGATTTGTACCGTCCATATACGTAGCAATATATTCCCATTTTAATTTATTGAAATTATTCAAACATTTTATCGAATATTGATAAATTAGTCTTTCATTGCGATCATTTCATAACTCGTGAAATCTTCCGTATTATATTTTTCAAATCATTTTTGATCTATACGATCACTCACCGCTTTGTCTCCATACACCTCACAAATCTTCTTTATCTTTTTTTTATCTGAATGGCATTTTCCCCACGTTCAAAGATAATACAGCATTAGATGTCGGGAATTCACATGCTGGTTTTCCATTTTTAAATCAATTACACACAACTTCGATTATCCCAATGATTACGATTTTGTTTTTCAAACTGAAGGGAGAATTTCAGAGAACACAATAATATATAATTCACAGGTTATAATTATAATGTAGTCTATAATACGAAAGATCAGTTATCTTCACTTGTCGATAGAAAATCGAACGAACTTTTTGGTTCAACCCAATATGTAGGAGACCGTTACTTCACAATACAATTTCCTCATATTTTAGTATTTCTAAGTGAATTGATGACAATGTTACATAAATACAATGAATTTTTGCACTAATAAGCCTGGATTGAGCCAGAACATTTTGACTTCGGTGCGTATGTTATGCGTATCCACGGTTACATTGCTTGTTGGAAATCCCTGTACCAACGGGGTCGAGATTTCCAAAGCGATTCCTATGGATCTAATTAGGATTAGATTGACGCCATAGTGTTCCTATGTATTGATAGTGGATCACTTGCTGATAGACCAATCTGTGACGGAACAATCGTGAATGCAACGGCATACCTAATACAGATGGTTGCGTTTCGATATCCGTGCGTACCGAACACTATTACATGGGAATCAATTGATTTGGAGACCATTAAACGGGAAGCTTTTTCCCTCTGTAATTTACTTCTTTTTTAATGAAACTGTTACACGATTCAATAACGAATATTTATCTAGTTATATATTATCCTATTATTTTTTGTGAACGAAAATAGCAGCGATTTTGTTTTGTAACAATTTCCTATTTTTCTACCAATTTTTTTTGTTTTTCTGCGATATGGACACTACAGCTTTTTGTACACGACATATCTCGTGCGATTTTTTATTTATTCATGAACCGTGTTCCCTTCAAATATTTCCACTGCCGTTTACATTCGCTGAAAAATCTGATAGACAAAAATGACACTGCTCTAAAAGGAACATGTTTTGGTTGTATTCGTTTTGTATACGTGAGCGGAAAGCCAATTTTAACTTAATCTGAAATTTCTCTAAATTTTTAGAAAAATATGTAAGCCAGATTCTTTGGTACATTTACCTTCTTCTTGATGAGTATTTAACAAGATTTTAGTAGAATATTCGAAGTATGTAAACCTATTGGTATAGTAATATACCAAAACGACAGCGTCGTCTCCATGCCTCGATCACCAAAAAAAGATCTTTTAAGTATGGTTTGCGTACAGCATTATTCAATAAATTTTTTTTCATCAAAAATGATAAAGAAATGCTTACTAAAAAATGTATACGTGAAATCATGTGTCAGTGCAGATATGCAATATTGTGCCTGTGTTCGTGCATGTTCCTACTTTTTCGGTATTTAGTAAAATCGTGAATGAAAATTATTGACACATTGTCAATGATTTACATTTCAAAAGATTAACTGGAACGTTATCGTGCATAATGTGCCATTAAAATATTACATCGTATTCGGTTTCGATAAATATTATTCGGAGAAAAAAAAGACTTGCTCATGCATAAATTAATAACGAAAAGAGCCAAGCGAAATTTCCGGATCACGCGTAACAATAATTCTGATCCGTTGCAATATTTTTCGTTCCATTAAATGTATCGATTTACTACATACCTGAGTGGAGCAAAAGTGTTTCGTTGCATGTCGTTTAAATGCATGCATACATAAATGTGCACATTCGTTGAAAATTGCATGAGTATCGTTTGGAAAATTTGTTTTTCATTATTCTTGATTATACAGGTAAATCGAATCATGCTTCTAACAGACAAATAAAATGTAAACGTTCACTTTAACTCGATGCAGTAGAAAACAAATCCGTGTTTGCGTCGTAATTGTATTATTATTCGACTAGCCGTATGACAAATAGGAAGCAAAAGTAAAATCGGTGCCCTGAAGTAATTAAATTTTCACGATCGAATAAACATTCGCGGAAGTATTGTGTCGATTTTTTTCAACGATCCAGTAATTCATTTAAACGGCCTAAATCCAATGGATCAGAAACTGTGTGGAGCCAGTTGGAATCGCCTGTCGAGTATTTTTAATCGACCGAATGATTCATCGAAACGATTAAGTACAATATATTAAGGGTTAGACATTTCATAATTTACATTCACTACAATTTTATTTTAGCTCACATTAAACTCACACTGCTTGATTTAATAAAATTTAATAACTAGTTTTAGGACTATCTTAACACTTTCGCTACCACGAATCACGCATATATGATACTTCGATTTCTAAGTCAACATACTTTATTTGATAAAAGCAATATGAGTTTCGCAATATTCATTTATATTTTATGTCTCCACAGAAAAATATAAAAAATTATATATTGAAGTCACTTTGATTAAATGTTGTCCACTGAGCTGTAAGATCCCATAAAAAATATTTATTTCTGACTTCAGCAAGTTCGTAATATCTTATCATAATTGCTGCATATTCGAGGAGTGTCCCAATATTTATGGACGCCAGTGCGTGTCAACATTTATATCGATATTCATAATCTATGTTATAAACAATATGATGGTAGCTAACGTGTTAAAGTTTTAATTAAACTCTTTCAATTTTGTCAAAAAAAAAGACACGGTATTTATACCTATTAACTACAAATACTATATTTTTGGATAAAAAATTACCAACAAATAGTCATTCGAATATTAAAACAGATAAATATTACAAGGAATCCATAAGCACTGTTACAGCGACCCAACAAGCATGATCGCAAAAATCAGAGCAAATTCTTGGAGCTCTAAGAAAACTCACGGTTCGAAGTGTATTATCTTGCTAGTTCGAACACGCAATTAAATATTTAAGTATACGTTTCGTACGCTGACATTATGTGTTCGGCTGTGCAAATCGCGAGGCGCGCTGATAGCGTTCGCGTTTTAAATATTTGCCTAGCATTTGCCGTCTAGGTTAGTCTCGTGCTGGGCGTCGTTTCCTCGAATTTTCAACGGAGAAGATCGAGTACCAGCCTGATTAACGTAGGGGAAATCAGCTCTTGATGGACCCGTTTTTAATTAAATGTCGATCGACCGCTCTGGAAAAACAGTGATTTCTTCGTGTGTTCGGATCACTGGAAGTTTTCGGGGAAATAAGACAGTGTTAAGATGGTGTTGACATTTGCGTCGACGTCTAACGTAAATCACGGTTCCGCTAGCATGCAAAACATGTTATCACAGAAATTAGTGATTATGTGAAAATTGTAGTAACGATTTAATCAAATAATTGAACTCGTGTATTTACAACATAATCTACAATTTTAGATATAAAACAAAATAAAGTGAAGTTGTTTTATTTTATTTTCTTAGCTCGATAAAATCTCTTGAAAGAGAAATTAAGTTTCCTTGGTGGTTTTTGTAAAATAATATATCAAAGTGTGAATTTTTTTTTAAGATCTGCAGGTTGTTAGTTATATAGTTTTCGGCCAATGATCATCAAATTATCGTCAGATTTAGTAAGAACAGTAGTGCTTGTGTTACATTCTTTAAAATTGTTGACTCCTCGGTTGTTAATTTACAAGACAGAAGCTTTAAAGCATCCGACTGGGACGAGATACGAATCGTTACGAAGCAAGATAGCTGCAAGTCAGTTTGTCTAAATTCCGATGTAAATATTGTGGAACCACAAGGGTCCGTCGACTTCATTAGAGTTTATCGTGGACATCTCCTGTGAGGGAGTTTTCTTCATTCTTGTCGAACCTCTAAGGAAAACGTCTCGAGTTAGTCTCGTTGTGTGTACCTTAATTGTGATTAAAATAGCTTCTGTTCTGCTGACGACGATCTTTTAGTAAACTCTAGAAAAAAGTTAGTAACGAATATTTCACAATAAAATATTTAATTACAATGGGGACGTTTCTTTTGCGAAACATTTCAATTATCGACCAAGGAAATGGCAATAAAATTCTTGACCTTAAATAATATAAATTTTCATTTCATTTATTTCTGTCGATACCTCGAAGACTATTTTCTAATAAGTTTGTTTAAATAGCAGTACCAACAAATCCATTATTTATAATACTAATTATTCTAATTTGAATCAATTCACCATTAATGCAAAGAAGTAAAAAGTTTAATTGTATTCTTAAATGATGGAACATTTAATAAAAGATAATTTAATCAAGATTCAGAAAGTCGTGACGGATTTTTCAAGAATCGATCATTTACACTTTCGAGTTCGCAGGTTATTAAAATTCAAATGGATGTTTCAAAATTTATTTCTCGTGCGAGGATTCCATAGAAGAGTGTAAAAATAAAATGAATATTTTGTCAGAGGTAAAATATAACAGCGAGGCAAATAATGGATTGATATCGAAAGGAAGGTTAAAAACTAGTAAAACGTTTGATTTATTGAATCGAAAGTTGTACACGTCTCGTGTGTCCTCGTAGTGTCGATGTTGATTCAAAATATCGCGATATCTGATTCGCTGATTCTCGCGGAAAACCTATCGCGTGGACAGCATTGCATCGCTTGCCAATTCTGTTTATGTGAATTCAGTGTCTTCGAAACGTTCTCGTAAAGAACCACGATACAAAGTGCCTCGATTTTCTAAATGAAGTAATCTGGAACAAGGAAATCGTTATTCTGAAGATTGTAAGTTGCAATATTCAGATTACTGTGATTTAAATTTATCATTAAATAAATAAATCGTACATTGTAAAAGAATTATACGCAGCTAAAACATATTAGCAGTCAGTCATAAATCATAAAAAAAGATTACGTGAACATCCATACCTGGGTCCTCTTAGACCCTTACAGTTTTATTGTAAAATTTTTGTTGCAAAACTACCATTTGGTTTATGAATGCATCGTAAAAGTGACTTGTTAGAAGTGTAAATAACATGAAAACTGGGAGTAGACATCGTAATAATCTTCATAATTAATTGTCATACTCACCTTTGTAACATACATACACAAAATAGTAATTATTCATTTTGGAAGAGATGAAGAATTAAATTGTGAATGTTCATTCAAATTTACATATTTATTGCTTTCATAAATATGATATTTTATTATTTTTATGAATGATTTAACAAAGTAAAAATAAAATTAACTCCCTCTTGAATTTCATTAAAGCTTTTATTTTATTATATTTTACTCGGCTGCTTCCGCTAAAAACATACAATTTATGGATCTGCAGTCTGTATACAGAAGTATTTATTACCACTAAACTGCGGATATTTACATAACTTCACAAATCCGTGAACTGTAATAATTTAATAAAATCAGGATTAAATACCTTACTTTCTTTATAAAAGATATGATGTATTCTAAATAATATACAGGGTGTTCGCGCTATTACAATTTCTTATTGTGTTATATACGAATGAATTCATCTTGACACACCCTTTCATATGATATAAAAAATATATAGCCTTCCTTTTAAAAAATCGAAGGTCACCCTCATTTCTAAAAAAATAGTGCAAACACAAAAAAATGATATACGCCATTACATACCTTGCAAATAACAGTACTACTTTTTCCTCTTTCATTTTTTTCTAATATTTACTATTTGCAAAAGAAACGCTAGTAATAGCGTGAACACCCTGTATAAATTGCATAGTCATATTCCTTTTTAAAATGCACAAATGCTTTCTTTTCAATTCTTTAATACACGTCACTGTCATTATTAAATTTTATTCTGTTCAATTTTCCATATTCATGTTTAGTATAAAATCTTAAATCAGCAGTTTAAACGTAAAATTTCTATCACTTGCAGAACATGCTACGAAGCAATTCTTCTTTTTACACTTCAACGAAATTGACAAATTTTGCACACGTAAGAAAATATTCCATCAAAAATTCTTTACATACGCAAGAAAATTGTAACATCGGTAGATATTTTCGTACAGGTTCGACGTAACAGGAGCACAATGCATACCGATTACGACACGATGTTCGCGTATTCCGCTGGCATAGGTGACGAAGCTCCGTGCGCCCCTTCGATCTATAATATACGAACTTCGAATTTCCATTCCCATTGGCATTCAACAGGGGCGGCACTTCTCTTCTCTGAAAAATATCCGTGCGCCGGCTGTCTGAGCTCTGAAAACCTGTCCAAAGTACAGAGTATCAGTATCTCCTTTGCGGATCCATCGATCCGTGAAGACACGGTTTGAAATGACGTATCGTCAGTTATTGATGGACTTTGCCACGCTTCGCTCCCGTTTCCCATTATTTTAGGAAAGATCCTTCCATTTTTTATGGTGTCAAAGGATATAGGTAGTAATCAAATAGTACAATTATAGTTCGCTTTAGACAAGTAGCCTCGGATGCTTAAACTACCAGATTGATATCTAATAAGAGGATTGATAAGTTGAAGAGGCAGAAAGTTCATGAAGATCACATGGATCACAATGTAAAATGCATTTGTTATACTAGGTAACGAAAAAAAAGATTTCATAACTTTTAGGTTAGATAGTACTCGTCAAATGATGAAAACAAGTCCTAATAAAGATGAGTCTAAGAATTAATATTTTCAAAATTATAAACAATTTTTTTCGATTATAAACAAAATTGTAAAGAACTAATACAAACTGTAAAGTACCTTCTGTAACTAAGAAAAGAAGAAATGATAAGGTAATCCATTGTTTCCATACGGTACGACAGCTACCGAATCGAGAAAGTCACTCGCTTTAATAGAAACAAAATATTGTTTATCCTTGAAAATATTAATTTTTCGACCTGTGTTTATTAAGACTTTTTTTCATCATTTGGCGAGTATCATCTATCTTAAAAGTTGTGAACCCCTGCTTTCACCTTGAAAATTATACACTTGAGTAATCTATTCTTGTAATAACGCTGTTTGGACCTGACATGGCGAGTATAGAAAACAGGACATAATTCTAATTTCGTTTTCTTTATTAATCGACAAAATTGAACTCTATGACTAACACAGTTATTATGATTTATGATCACACGTAAAAGTAGTATTGCATTATTTTTATTAACAAATGGACTCATTCTTAATTGCATCAAATGTGGTTTACACGTTAATAATAATAACGATAGTAATAAGTTCTCGTGAATTTGTTCCCGACATTACTTTAATTTCCTCTCGCAATAACCACAATTAAATAACTCACGGAGTTGTATAATTTTCCCACGCGTACAATCTGTAAATTAAATCAATATTGGATAATGCATTTCAATTAAACTTTAATGGAGTACTTAAATTACGAAGCACATTTCCATTTCGTTTCCAACTGGTCACGGAACGCAGAGCATCCTTTTCCCAAACAGCACTCCACTTAATAGTCGAAACTGATCGTGGATCCTGTCTCGATATTTCCTCTCGTATCAGATTCTTTTCGGGTATGTACCTACTTTATCACTCACGCAACCCTGTACCTATCATTAATCGCCACTGTATAATAACGACACGATTGCAAATTGGTGGAGGATTGAATATCATTCCCAATATATACTGTTGTAAATAACGCAGCTGCGATTTATTCACCGTCGCCCAACGCTATCTGTAAAATAAATTAACCCAAAAGACCAGGATTCTTGCGTTTCCGTTTCATACGATTCGATGACGAGCTTCGTCGTTGCGAATCGCGTTTAACAGCGATTTGTAAATAGTAAATACGTGTCAGTTGGTGTGTCACTAACGCGATGTCATCGAAGAACAGTTACTTAGAAAAGTATTCGTCCACCCCATACTTATAATAGACTTTACAAATTTAATCAATTTTTGAAGTTAGGAATACACTGCTCGAAATAATTAAAGGATCATATGTTGCAGCCGCTACAATCGCCAATGTAACGTAGAATTGTTGAATAATTTTTTGTAAAACCAAACTTAGATGTTAGGATCACACGGAAATACTTTTAAATTGTCGAATCTATAGAACCTTTTTTTTTTCGTTTCTTTAGCTTCATTATATCAAAGAGTTGTCCACTCTATGGCGATCCCCTAATTGTTTTTAGCAGTGTAATATATGTCCGTCAGATTTTTTGAAGATAAAAGGAATGATTTTCATACGTCCTACGGAAACGTGCCGATAAATATTATTTAGAGGGTATAAAATCCAATTAACCACGTAGCATAACACGGAATAGAAGCATTTATTTCTATAAAGTACATAAATTACTAGCTAGTGCATTTTAGAAGAGCTCAGAATTCAGTGAACTTTAAAAATTTAGTGTGTACAGTGAATTTTAAAATAGGACTTTCGCGACTAATAACGTAGTATTCCATTCGATAAATAACAAACCTAGTGAAAACAAAAAATCAATCATTTATTGTACAATATTTACATATCTATGCAGTGTTAACAAAATTTCATTTGAAACGTGTTTCTGTCATGCATAGAGATTCGGATAATGAAACGTTGGATTAAGCACCAGTCGAATAAACAGTGTTCCAATAATCGAGGTTCTATTGTATTTTCTAAAACTGAACCTGATTATATTCTTCTGATTATCGTAAATAAGTCACTTTTATTTCATTTACGATATTATGTTAAATTCCCAGTTATACCATTACTTTATTACATCAAGATATTTTCAATAATAATTTGTCAACATTCACATGTTCTAAAAATCCGGCTATCAACTGTTATTTGCTCGAATGAAATAACATCGAATACGTGCGGTATTGGTATACAATAAGGTCGCGAAAGTCTTAATCGAGGTTTATACTCGGACAAATTATAATTGTTTATTCCGACTCTGACATTACTAAACATGTAAAATGTACCATACGTATGGAGTGGTCGGACACTTGCGAGAATAAACTGTCTGTTCTCGTGACGGTTGAGTTTCTCTAGTTCGCCTCTGCCGTCCCTTCAAGTAATCAGCTCGATCCTCGCTTGTTGTAAATAACAGGACGGGAGGTGATCAATGTGGATTGTCGGCACCTGTCTGCGCATTGCGTTCTCACACCCACTACAAGTCACTCTTACGTGCTCTCGCAAGACAGTAGTCATGGGATGATGTTTCCATCAATTAGACTAGTTTCACAAGTTTGCATATTTTACGTGTTTTATGGACAGATCGACTGGACGCTCAGGATAACTTTTTTAATGGGAAACTGTGTTAACACTCTGTAGATAATGTGAAGCGAATTCACATTTTTCTTGAACTATACTCCGAATTTTTATATTTTATTTTCAAATGTATTAAACATTTGACTTAATGAACAATTATATAATGTAACAGAGACTTTGATTATTACCCCAGAATTTTACAGATTTTTTCAAAATCTAATACAGTGAAGGAATTAGCCTTGGGCATAAATGACCCAGTTCGCCTAGTTAAGGTTAATAATGTTTAAGTTAAGTTATAATGGCTGCTCAAACGTATAATGGTCATAGGTAGTCAGTGGTCTTGAGAGTTCAGTTGATACTGTTATGACTGTAGCAGCCGTTTGGTTTTATTACAAGTTTCAAACGGAAAATATTTATTTATCGCAAGAAAATGTTATTCACATTTTGACGTATTTTGCTCAAGTACATTGGTAATAATAAAATTTCAATAATAAGTTATCCAATGTTGAGAGCTAAGTCTATTCACCTTGAGAGTAGCGAATGGCCATGTAGTTACATGTGTTTCGAAGAATGCTTCTTTTCCGAGTTTAAACAATTCATCGCCGTACCAGTGTTTTATAAGAATTTCTCACGATTTCACGCAAGTTCGGTATTAAACAAACATCGTACTCCTTCGTGTTTACAAACAGTTATTGCCAATGATTTGTTTTCTTCGTGTGAACATTGATAATTTATGGAGAACAACTGAACTTGCATCTCCAATATTGTTAATTATATTCAAAAATGTTCACCTTATAATAATGGTCAAACGATGACAAATCATGTGTGTATGTTCGATAAATTTAAACATGATCTTCTCGAACAGAACGCCTCGTCGAACAAAATTTCAGGTTCATTTATAATAAAATTTTATATTAACTATATTGTTAGAGCTCACCAAACCATTAAAGATATTTATTAAAACAGATTCGCCAATTATCTATGAGCTTGCGATAAATAAATATTTTTTACAGACTAATATCACATAAAACATCATTCCCAATCGCTACGTCGAAATTGCAATTTTCACATCTTCACCAATTCCCTCAATTCACCTGTTTCTCGCGTCTAAACAGTGGACACGCAATCGAACAACTATAAATCGCTCGGTGTAGGAGCGAAAGACTTGCCCCTAACGCCCACGGTTATTCAAGGGATGGTAATGTTCGGGAACAACGTGGCCGATATTACTAGAGACCTTTCCACCAGTACGATGTCGCCGATTAATTGTACGACGGTAGTCTACGCCTTTCCCGAAGAGGATCGTGTCGTTGTTGGATATATCAATGAATGGATCAATGCATATTCATTCATATCGAGTAAGTACTACGCCGATTCCATCTCACAACCTGCCCTTCGATCAGTCGGTAAGTCGACACCTCGTGGACATTATCTGCCGGTCATGATCTTCTTTTACCGACGAACATTCTTACAGTCGGTACAAACAGATTTCGTCCTTATTAACAGTAGGTCAGTTCCATCGTCGGGATATTATTCATGACCGATAAGTTGTTCACGATCGATTAATTAGAGATTTCCTACAACTATTACCGTTAACATTGCTTGTTTATCGATCATCGAAAATAAAGTATCATATTTGTAGATAAACGTGAAATACTGGAGATAACGATTTAGGAAATACATTTACTATGGTCTGTTCCACGAAAGAAGAGCCCTGGGAGGTTTCCCTTCCTTTTCGCGTGGCCTGGTAGGGATCCAACGCGAGCTGCGTATTTCGTGCGACGTTGTCACGGTCTCAATGCCACTATGTGTCTCTTTCCATCCTTTGGTATAAGAATCACGAGAGACTCTCGTTCAGACGCTCGGTAAATAAACTTCCTTCTTTACCCTGCGATTTCCACGTGTAACGTTTAAAAACCTACGGATTAACTTCATCCCCTTTTAATATGTTGCTCAATATTTGGATACAATACATTCTTTCAAAAAAAAATAAACTTTTTCTTATTCATGTATTTTAATTGTTGACGTGTGAAAACGTTCAGCGTCTCGTCAACATTCTCCACTATTTCCAGACAATGGATGATTGACGGGCGCGTGCCAAACGCAGTCCCCACTACTTGAGATTGTAAGTAGGTCCTTCTCGAGAAGTTTGTAATACGTGCGATGGAGACAGACGACCGTAGACGAGGACGCACGTTGACGGTCGAACGTGATTGGCCAAGACGCGAAGAGTGAGAGCGGCACAAGTGGCGGGGGGGGGGGGGGGGGGCTACCACCCAGGGCTCTTCTTTCGTGGAACAGACCATAATCACGTGAGGGAATGGGTTACAGTAAAACAGAATGTTTAAAAACCATGCTATGTTTATATTTTTTATGTAGAAGCCTCGAGTTATACATAGTAGGGTGCATCCGATTGCTCGAAGCGTGATTAATTTCCGTGGTTTGCAGTCGAGCGAGTTGAGCACTGTGTTTTGGCATTGCATTTTCTCCAGTGGCAGACGTTTCTAGTAGTTTTGCATGGAATTTTTGATACTCTCGTGAATTTCAAATTGTTGAAGTTTTCACTTGATTCGTAGTCGGTAGATCGCACATGCGGACCCTCCCGCGATGTGTAATTGAATTTTCGTTTGTTGCTTCTCGTTGGTACAGAGAACCAAGAAAAATTCTACCTCTACATCATTGTATCGGTCACGGCCGGTATTCTGATCTTTTTGGGGTTGGTGATTGGACGTCTTCTAGTCAGCCGTCATCGTGCCAAGAGGGACGCAAAATTCCATGCAAATAACGAGGCACTTCCGAACGGATTCACCGATGACATTTCGGAGATCGACGCTGATATCGACCTCACGACGCCCGTGCCAGTCCCCATGCAAGACACGAGGTACGTACTTCACTTAATAACTTTCTCGGATATTTTCGTAGTCCTTCCGTAATCATAAACTCTACGAATGTTACTTAACTTCTAGTTACAGTTTGTAAAGTAATACAAAACCTAATTTGTATTTACATAACTCATATTACTGAATTTACAAACACAACAGGGTATAATTCAGTCTCTCGGTAATTAAACTGAACTACTTCGTTTTTTTTTTTGATAAATTCCTTAATTTCTTTATTTCTCATTAATTTACTTATATATGTATTGTATCATTTAATATTTAATTTACATTTTAAATAATTTACTATCTCACACATTTGTCAGAAACGTGTCTCAGATTGATATTAATTGTAAAATATCTTGAATCGACATTAAGTTAAAGAGAGGGAACACGTTATTTAAGAAGCAACCAAATTTTAATGATTTTCTCTGCTTTTAGTTTCATTTCAATTGTTAATCCAATGGACTATTCTTTTTACATCTCGCTCTATATTGTACTGGTGACTATCACTTCAGAAATAGTTATACACAACGAAGAATCGTAAATTCTCTCAAATATTGTACCTGTTGATAAATTTAATCGTTATATTCGTAATGATTTACCAACATTCTACATCATTTTCGCTCACTGAAATCTCCGGGAAGATAGCTTGAATTGATCGTATATCGTCTCACATTTTGAAAGGCTTAATAATAATAATAATAATCGTTATTATCATCTAAATTCGACATCACAACCTTAACCTTACATTCTTCCCACGTATTATAAATTAATATTACATTAACATCCGATTGATCTTGTTCCGACCGTTCCGCAGGATCCCAGAGACTCAATTGGCCGAAAGGCTCCACGGCGACCGTTATTACGCGGACACAAGGATACCATTGTCGCCCACCTCGATCCATCCCCCGTCTGGCCACCACGCTACCAACACAGGCGTCCGGGTGGATCTGGGTAACCACATGGTCGGCACCGACAGTCTGCACACGATCCTACGCCCGGAGAATCCACGGAGCCTGACCACCAAAAGCTACTACTACGGCTGACAGGAGGAACGGGTTGTCCCGCGCGAGGGACAACCTCCGTCCTTGAGCCCGGTACCGGAAGTGAGCACGCGGAAGTACTGCTTCTAATCGTTGACACGCCGACTTTTCCAACGTGGATCACCAGCGCGCCCACGGAGCCGCTGCGAACTGCCACTCGAGCCACGATAACACCCTTTTTCGAACAAAATCGTTGCTTCGTCGTGAGCGGAAGTCGCGCCTTGAAGAATCGGTCGTTCGTCCTCGCGTCTGGTACCGGAAACGAGCACGTGGTGGTGTATGGCTGTTGTTTTCTTTATAGTTTGTCTCCGAACCTAAAGAACTGTCTCACAGGGAGAAACTTTCAGTTCACCAATCGCGTAGATCTAGCGAATATTGTCTCACATCATCTCTACATCACGATGGAACTGTTTGTGGCTGAACGTTTCGATACCGGAAACGACGAATTCACTGAAATCAAGATCGCGTCCGAAGAGGTTGTGCATTTAGATTGGGAATGTAGAGCGTTGAAGATTGGATAAATAGGACTTGTTTCTCGTATAAGGAAAAGATTGTTCCACGCGTGACTGTGGTCGTCGCTGGAAGTGAACGGGGCGGACGCCTATGGTGGTCGTTGTAAATACGATTTCGGTCATGGGCGTTGCCAGGTTATCAATCAGGGGTGAAGGGGGGGGGGCAAAATTTAGCTTAAGATAAATTTCATAGTATTATTTTTCTCCTCTGGTGGGGGTGGAGGGGGACAGAATTGAATTTTTTTCTCCTCCAGGGTACGGAAAAGACCACTGCAAAGGCAAATGCCCCTCTGGCTACGCCCATGGTTTCGGTGCTGGGAAATTCGTGGTGTTCCGATTCGACACTCGAATGATCACGCGGAAAACAGGGTTGGGAACGCGATCCCTCGGTTAACCGAAACGGGGGGATGGATATTGAAAATTCTTATAGTTGTTGACGATACTGTTTGTTATTGGGAGATACTGTTTTTACTGGAGAGACGTACACTTCACCGACCAAAAATATGGGATCAGGTCTGATAATTGAAGAAATAGGAAGATATTCTTCCACAAAGATTTGATAAAAGTAATATGCTAAATTTGATTGGAAATGATTTGTACATGTATACTGATTCCGTAATTTTTTTATATGGTCAACTTGTCGATGAACCACTTCCTCACCGATTTCGATGATTTTTTAATATATTCTAGAAGTCAACATTCTGAATAACTTTCTTCCTTCGACGAAAATGTCGATCAGCCTCAGTTTCTGAGTTATTCGCAAAGAACTATCGGTACCATTAGAATGAAGGTAAAACTTTGTTTAGGGCACTCACCTTTGATGATCTTGACCTTGATATATGAAGGTTCTAGCCGCCGTTCGCTGTTTGTTAAAAAGTTATCAAAAAAAAGATTTGTCCGTGTGTTTGTGCTGGCAATAAGGAGATACGGAATGCCATGAACAAACGTCTTAGCCAAGTCACTAGTGTTAACCACGCACCGAAAATCCCACCACACATCACCCAGTGTCAACAACGCATCCAAAACAAGAAAATAGTGGTGCCGACAGTTTTTTTAGGAATATCTCGGAAACTAGGGCCAACCGACATTTTGGGAAAATGAAAAAATTGTTCAGAATGTTGATTCCTAGAACATATCCGACACTCATCGAAATCGGTGAGGAAATAGTCCTTCGACAAGTTCACCTATTATATCGTAACAGAATAATTAGTTGATGAACTTCTGGTCCCATAGTTTTGATCGGTAGTGTAGTTCGCGTAACGCTGGATTGTGAGTTAGAGGATATAACTATGTTGACCGTGGATGAAGTGTAGAGAATATTTTATGCGGGGGAGCGTTCGCCTTGCGTCCGGTACCGGAAGTGAGCACCCGAAACGTCGTTGAAAACTTGAAGATGAAATACGATCGTCACTGCCATTCTGACGTCCGTATGGAAAATTCGATCGACGAGGAATTTTAGGAAAGTATATGAATTGTCATCGACTTTGTTAGTCTTTTTTTATGATACTTAAGTATTTAAAAATTTATTTAAATTAGAACTAAATTCTAATGTGTCAACGTGATGCTGCTCATATATGGAAATGAAATTAGAGAATTTTTGTGACTGGACAAGTAACTTTATAAAAGTCTGTACTTAATAGAATTATTTCTATTTCTGTTTTTTTTTTAAGTCAGACACCGAATTCTGAAATCAGGTGAATATTTTAGTTGAAATTAATTACACTAGTAACGGCATACGAATATTTGAAAAATGAATTCATATTCTGCTTGTTCAACCGTAATAGAGATAACAATAGATGTCTGCCCAGAAGGTAGATTGATATCCTACATGCGTACAATAATGTATGTCACGCACATTCTAGCGATTAAAAGCAAACACGTCTATTTATTTGTCTTTCGGGAGTATACATATCCGCACAAACTGCATACAGCAATAAACAAGTGTATTATGCTTCCTTTTTAATTGAGAATCATGATTTACCGTCGACAGATTCAGAAGACTGTTTGTGAAAATGTTACTGCCAGAAAGGTTACTGCCTACGGGGAAACAAACTACGAGTTCTTTGTTAGATACAAGATTTTCCATGATTTCACGATCTTTCCAAACTACGTTATCGACGTTACCCACGGTCGAAACTTCATTTCTTCGTGGTAACAGAAAACGTCGATAGCGAAGAGTCTTCGATAATAATTTTTATAATACGAATTTGTAGTGTGTTTTTCTCACTGAGAGGACTGATGGGAAAATTCGGGTGGCTCAAAGAATTAAAACAAATAGAACATAATTACAAACTCTATATTATTATAGAAAAAAATAGTAAAGAAAGGTTGATTTGTTCCATAAGTATTAAGTTGTTCGAAAATTTTAGAATTTGTTTAGTCTTAAACAAGAAATTCATAAAAGACAGTTTTAGTAAGGCTATTCAGACTTGAATCATTCTTCACGAATAAAGTGATACAAATATTTGAGATTTTTCGAGCAGAAAAAAATACATTTACAGAATACAGGATACAGTACCACCTAACATTTTTATTATTTGATTTTAGTATTCAAAAGTATGGCTTAGTTTGTCAAGTAAGACCAAACTATACATTGGTAACGTACTCGTTTTATTATTGACGACCAATCAACAAGATTCATATATTCCTGTCTTTCAAAATAATATTTCGAGTCGCCCGTGCATCCATCAGTGTCCCAAAGAAAAAATGCTCAGAATATTAATCAACCCTATCGCTCAACTTCCTTTCGATAGAGAGTCACGGGAACCAACGGCAGCGATCCAAGGATCGAAAGGTCGCAGTACGACACACGAACGAAAACACGACACGATCGAACGACACGAATCGACCGATCGATCTCCCGTCGAATTAATATCGAGTCTCTAACATCTAGCTTCGTAGGACGATCGATGTACCAGAAATGAAATGAAAAAAAAATCTAAACTTCGAACGTTCGTTCCAGCTGCCGATATTTCGACTCCACGCGTCGTCGAGGGTCAGGGTTTATCGTGGTTGGTCCCATAGCCCCCAAAGAAACAGAAAATCGGTCGATCTCAACGAAGTTACCGGCGGTTTTGTATCGCGTCCACAACCAGAAACGCACCGCGAAACGACTTTTATAGAGAAACGATCTGTATATGTATATCACGCTGTAAATAGGAACAATGTAATTTACTGTAACATTAAGGAAACGAGACAGAGTGAGTGGGAGGGAGAGAAAGACAGAGCGTGTGTATCTTTATCGAGAGTGTAATACAGTCGAAGGACTATTCGCAGACGTGGGAATACTCTCCGTGCCATCGAATCGATTTCACGATCTTCGTGATCGAGGATTCCGAGTTGTTCGGAACGACCCGTATAATCGATCGTGATCGCCAATGGGAAAGGATCCGGTCAGGATCTTCTAAGCTAGTGAATCCGCTAAACCGTCATTTAAATCATTGTATAATTCAACATCTTTTATTTCTCTTACGAAATTGTTCCTTCCGAAGACTTGAGAATGCCACAAAATGGCGATTTTTGGAGAAACTAATTTTTCTTTCCGGATTGAATGGAAGTCTCGAATAAAAGTTTAGCTGTTTGACAGTTAAATGATACTGGAAAGAAAAATTTACATTAATAAAATCCCGTGACATAGGAATTGTTTAAATAACAGTGCTGATATTTTCTTGGATTTTCCTGTTAATGAAGATCACGGTTCTGAAGAAAGCCTGACGGATTATTGGAGAAAGTCTGACAAGCACAAACTATGAAATGTCGAATAAAACGTTAGAAGAATATCGGTGTTACAGCCAAACAGTAATTTTATATTCATTTTGATTAATTTTTCTATCGTCATACGGGACTGTGATTCCGAGACGGTTGGTAACGCGAGACGCGCTCGTTTCGTCGATCACGATCCATTGGTCTGTGAACGGTAACGTTCAGTCTGATTGTTCGCGCGTTAACTTTAAGGTAGACGTACCTGGAATCGATTCCGCGTACGTTATCGATATTAACTCCGATTCCGAGACTCACTTTATAGTTAATGTTTTTTACGTTGTTACGCCGAAATAACAATACTCTTTCGTAAGAATTAAAGACGATGTTCTTGAGGATCACGCGCAAAAACGAACACTTATGATTGTAGTATGAGTGATCATAACAATTATTGCCGATACGTCTGTGGATATACATATAATAGGGTGTTACTTTTAACTAGAGCACCTAAATTATTTCCCCTACTATTGAAAGTAAGAAAATATGACTAAATAGGATATACATGGTTTTAAGGCGTGTATCCGATGGTGATAAAAAAATCCTATGAAGGTCATTTTAACGGTTTTTTCAAGGTCATTGTATTTTTTTGCATATTAACATGTATTTTTTATAACGCGATGTGATAGTCGGCGTGAAGAGGAGTTCAACGACCTACACACCATGACCTTAAAGTGACCTTCAAGGCGAAGAAATCAGCTTCAGTTTGAAGAATGCAGAAGTCAATAGACGTAATAAGAAATAAGAAACAGTTTATCAGCATCAGATGCAGGCCGTAAAACCATGTACACCCACGAACAAATTCGGCTTCCACTAGGGGAAAAGCGGCGTGGGAATAAAAGCCTTCTATCACTTGGTATCGGGAATTACTGAAATTTATGATATTTAACGTTCGATTTAACATTTATTTCAATACTTCAATTAAATTTACCAAGTGGTAGGAGGCTCTTACACTTACGCCGCTTTTTCCCCTAGCGAAAGCCGAGTTTTCTCGCGAGGGTACATCCTATTTACTCTTTTTTTCTTACTCTAAATAGTAGCAGAAATAATTTAGGTGCTCGAGTTAAAATGAACACCCCGTATATATTGTACTTGTTATTCCATATCGTGCTATTTTTTACTTAATTGTATATAATTTAAAAGAAAATGTTGATCTTACGGTAACGTGATATGTTTAACACGTTCCTAGTGCCATCAGTTCTCGCGCATGATCGTTTCTTTTTCTTATTAATGATTAAAGCGTAATGATTAATAACATTAAAACCACTAATTTGTACATTACTTATTGTTAGATATAATTTTGCACATTCATCGGGACACTATTCGCAAATAACGAGGGATTAATGTATTTAGCGTTTAAGGTTTTTGTTTATTTAACATCCGACAATTGAATGACTCACTGAAACGCATTGATACAAATATAATGACACGTTTGTTTAATTAAACGGTAACAATATTCGAAAGGGAGCATTTGTTTTATGAAATTAAATCCTTCATGAAACAGCGAGGGAAGTTGTAATACTTTAAAAAGTTGTACGAGTAAATTAAAGAAAAAAACGTATTATTGAAGTTTTATGTTTGTCACTGCACCTCTCAAAGCTAGTAACGTTGGATTGCATAAGAATTCTCTTTTATTACTATGTGCTGTGTCTTAACTTTAAATAAAATAAATGGCATGTAAGTATGTGAAGTAACATACAGCATAATTAGAAATGTGAGACCAGTTTCTACCGTTAATTAAAGGTATAACATTATTTTACAATAATTTAATAGAGCTTGTGAAGCTACTTGTATTCCGACTAAGCCATTTGTCTTCAGTTTTGGTATACTTATTCCATTAAATTTTTATTAATTGTAACACCTGATCTTCATACTTTTGTCCAGTACTATGTACAAATGTCACTATAAATTATTCATAAGAGGACCTGTGAAGTAATGAAACAGTTACGTAAAACTTTTTTTTGTACTGTAAAACAGCATTCTGAAATCCTACAGTACCAATTTTATAGATGAATTCATTCTTTCACATCACAACTGAGAAAAACTATTACTCCGTATACACTCGCAATTATTTACCAATACGTAAACATTTACATGAAAAAATATATCGAAAATGCAAAATAATATTTTTTAATATGGTAATCGTCTCCACAAAATATCCGGTTTGCAAATGAAAAGCGTATTCCTGCTTTCCGATACAGTAGGTACCGTGTCTGGTTATTACTGGTTATTTCTACTTACAATGAACATTCATTACATTACAGTAATGTCTATATTCCATCTATTTAAGTACGTTCTGTCAGATTACATTTAGGTGACCTTCCATATATTTTTTTAGCTCGAATATACTTACAGAAACATTCCGAATGATTAATTAATTATACACATAACTATTAATCTATACATTAACAATGTATTATTAAAATTTCTATCTGTTAATGGGATAATAACTATTCTGCAAGCACAGTAACTACAAAACTACCCTAAAATTTTCAATTCTGATATATTGTGGTTGGATCATATTCCCTAGAAAAAAATTGGTTCGTATCTTTTTTAACCACAATATATAAGGATTGAAAATTTTAGGGTGATTATATAATTATGCCACGCAGTGCAGATGAATCATGACGGTTCATGTGTTTTAATAATTTTCAAAAGTTTGGCTCACGAAACCATTTCTAAACAAATAATTCGGTCGAATTTCGAAAGGACCATTTACTTCCTTTCGAGCCTTGCTAGAACAATGCTGCTAAATTATGTAACAGGCCCAACAAACAATAATGAATTATATTTCCCACGAAAAACTCCCAATCTCGAGCTTCGAAATCTAGAACACGAAACTTAATCCGTCAATCCGATTACCACGAATCAGATCTTCGTTCAAAGAAACTAATTCATCTTTATACAATTTGAAAGCAACGTACACCATCTGATAACAATAGAACGCTTCTCGCATCAAGTTCGTCACGGATCGGAACAATAGACGACACAATAACAACGGAGCCGTTATCACGGTTCGTCAGACGGCGATCAATTTCCCCGAAATTCCCCGACGTTAAAACGCTGCCACCACGAGAAATGGCCTCAATCGGTGTCAGTGAGTCAGTCAATTTAATTCGACGCCTTCGAGGAGCGCGAAGGAGAGACCCGTACGCGTTCTCGGTTGATTAGTTCCCCGCCTGCCGGAATAATCTGGCCTGGCCGTGTTTTTAATTGGTCCACCTTAATTAAGCCACTCGTCGCGGGATTGTAGCGAGTCCCGGTGGTCTACTGAAAAAAAAAAAATTCTAATTGCCGGAAGAACGCTGACTCTCAGCGCCTCTTTCTTTCTCGTTCTTGTACTTTTCTACGGCGTACTTTCTTTCCGTCGCCATCCTAGATTACGACAGTTTCCACGTGAACTCCAAGGAAAGTCACTTTTATTCGTCCTCTCTCGTTTCTGCCGTGGAGGTCGGATAGGCTGATTCTGACGATTCTTCCTTGACAAGTTTTACCATTGGGCTGCGAACTTTTATGCAAATATTAAAATAACTAGACTGAAATGTGTTCGTTTCGTTAAAATGTCTATTAGATTTTAGGTAAAAAAACAGATCTTATTAACCCTTTGATTTAAATGTGGAGGTTTAACAACTTCTGGACATTTTTATGGAGCTGTTTTTAAAAATTGGAACTGAATTTTTCGTAACAAAGACTTGTATAAGTTCTTAGAATGTATACTCTGTTCATTGATTCTGTTTGTTAGAATAAACGAAATTTGTAGTTCGTTGACTTTTATACTACGTTAACTTCACGCGACAGCGTGAAAAGTTGTTTTTTAAACAATTTCACGGGTCAACGATAACCCTCAGTCCGCTAATGGAATAGCCGAATGCTATTACCTATAACCCCACGGCAGTAAATGTGTTAAGTTCCTATTTTTCCATTATTTGCTTTGCATTAACTGTAAAAGAAAAAAGTATTCTCTTTAGTTCATTCTTTGTTCATAGATTTTATAAAATTTCTTTTTGAAGCTCTCTATTAGTCAGCCATTTTGTTGACACTACGAGTGTCGCTAAAAATCGTTTACATTTAGCAAAGCCTATTGTTTGCTATCACTTCTTATATAAAAAAATTGTACAGTGTTCTATGTTCTCCTTGATCTCTCGTCATGTGCAAGACTTCCTTTTGAAAAACAGAATCGCGTCTGGGGCATGTCTACTCGATTCATAATAATTTACCGTGGGTCCAAAATGTCCCATTGGTACTGGCTCAAGAAAATAACATTGAGGTGGAATAAATGTATTCAAAGAATTACAGTATGTCGTTGTTTCGCGTGTGAATGGGTCGATATTGTTTGTAGAGTAACGTAACGCACCAGATACTCGGTTTTTACAAATAAAACTTAAGCGTTGACGGATACGATAAGTCCGATAAGTTATTGGTCTATATTGGCATTGATGTCTCACATATTAATTATTATGTCACTATAAATATGCGAATTTATAATTTAATTTCAATCATAAATATTCGTATGTTCCTGTTGAATTTGAAAATATATTGTTTAAATTTACAATATTTAGATCATACTTGATGACGCTTTATCTAAATTGTTCGCTTTTACAATCAAGTTCATCAACTAATTTTCGTCTTTTTATTTTTCATACTTTCATCAGTTTTTTATCACTTAAGTTCACATACCATTTTTCATATTTCGACTATTAAAAGACTGTGGATGGTTATGCAAATTCACATTTTTATACCATTTACCAAAACGGCAATTAATAAGAATCTACTTCGTCTGTTAATGGTTTTATTCAGTTTAAATAAAGAAAATTTGAAGTCTTTGCGGCACTGTGTTCCAAACATTCACAAATGCATTAAGTTCACAGTCTAGTTATCAATAAACATATAATTATATTGTAGTATAATTAGCTGAAATTAATCTTAATTATGTTTTAAGAAATTTACAGCTTTGTATATTAAATTTATCTGAATTAATTAACTTATTTTCTAAGGGTACGTGAATACAATGACAGTTTTTATACTCTATGTGGAATTGTGATTGCCGTTTATAATGTTCAATGGTTAACAGATTTATTCCTGGTTATTATTTATTCACACACATCATGGTACACTTCAATGGAATCGTGTAAACTTTACCAAAGACGCATTATTACCTGTCGGTCGATGGAAAAGTAATTACAAGGCTCGGGAATAAAATTCATTAAATCTCAATTTGTATCCATTAGCGATCACATACATTACAAATTGTACGTTTACAATGCACATACAGTTATCAGATTAAGTTAGTAAATATTAGGTGTACCGTCTCATTAATATTCATGATTGTCCTCCAACATTTCACGTCATTTTCACCAAACGAAAGGCTGGGAAGATATGTTTTAGTTGTAATTACATTGTTATATAAAGCTGATTAATGTCTTTGAAGTCTCTAAACATTACGAGTAACTAAGTAATCTAGCATACATTTTCTGACTAATCGATTAATAATGTGTATCTAGAAGTTTAATCACAAATACAACTAAACTATTAACACCTATAATTCATTTATTGACATTCATCATATCATCGTACTATTGATAATATTGCCAAAGTATATTTTACGTTTTCTCCAGTCACTAACCATTTTGAATGCCCTATATTACTTATTGATACACCTAATATTTACATTATCGGTTCTATGAATTTCCGTAAATTACTTATTCAACAATGACCTATTGCAGAAATGTAATTTTTACAATTCGAACGATTATTCATATTTTATAATGCTATTTATGATATTTATTCACTTTTTTTAATTAAAATTTAGAATACAATTTGAAATATAATCCAAATGTCGTTGAATATAATTCAAAATGCAATTCAGATGTCAAATAGAATTCAAAATATAATTCAGATGTCAGCTATCGTTCAAAATATGTATATTTCAGCATGTCGGTTTTCTGAAACTGGTGAAAATGTTATCCCGTCCGTCAGCTTTTTTCCCGAGCCTTCGTGTTACATTATTACGGAATCGACTTATTCGAAGCGGAGTGCCTGATATTATTCAACGAGAAGCAGTTCTGAGCTGGTTACGTGCTGGCGCGTCGTCGTCGTCGGCTGGTTCACGCGGCCAAAATGCAAATTCCCGTTAAACGGATCCTTCAGCGGAGTCAGGGGGAGCACGCGTGTCCCCGTGTCCTCCGTAATGCACGAACAGCAACGTGATTTATCGTGACGCCGGGAAACGAGATTCCGTGACGGGAAATACGCGGCTGAAAGGTTCACGACCCGGTCGAAATTCGGAAAATCTTTCGACTATACCGATCTTCGGGAATCCTAGATCCAGACGGCTGTAGAACTTGCAAAATTGAGACCGATTTTCGTTGGTGAATAGTGTGTAAAATAATTGTGGGAAGAGTACTTCGTTGCCTTTATAACTGTATGTACTATACAACTATATGAATCTATATTGGAATACTTTAATGTGTCTATTGACGAAATAATTTACTTGAAGTTATTTTGTATGATATATTAACTATATAAGTTTTGGACAGTTTTCGTTTACGAAACATTTTTATATCAATTATTTATTCGATTAGCCTTATTATTCTTTGTACTTTCGTTTCTATGGAAATTGAAATTGGAGAAGTCGTAGAATATACTTTGGTAATGTTGTTAGTAATATGATTAACATCAGCAAAAATGACTGATTGTATCAAATGTGTCAATAGTCATATTTGTGATTAACATTCACATTATTACTGGATTAATGAAAAGGTATATTTCACGTTACCTATTTAGTTCCATAAAGCTTGTAGTCATTAAAGTCATCAGTTGATGACTGTAAAAAAACATTCCGAACAGATTGAAAAAATCCAATACAAACATTTTAGGTTGAGCGTTGTGGAAATGATTGTACGTACAAGTGAACTTTGTTAATTGAATACCAGTCCGATAATTGTTTTGAAGTAATTTGAAATTCTCCTAAATTGGTGTCATGATTCTTATAAGTGGATTCTATTAAAACTTTCTTTTCAAGTAGCTATTCCAATATAACGGAATTTGGTCCAATATTCTGCACAAATTCTATTTTCTGCAGAGCTTCATCGATATATTGGATATCATGAAGTTATTTCATAAAATTCGAACTTCAATAACTTTTCTATTACATATTCTGATCTTTTAAATAGATTATTTTGTATTTTATTTTGATATCAATATTGTATTGCACAGTTCGTTGCAATATCTCGAAATAAAGTCCAATTTTCAAAAAAATAATTAAAATTTACGAATGGTTATTGCCTGATGCCATTTCTCAAATTTCAGAAAATAATGATTCATAAGAATTTGTTAAGTAAAAATACGAATACCATTCATCACCGGCGACCACCATTGCAATCAACGTATTGAAATACAACTAATCTTCAGCTTTCAAAGTTATATTAATATATAAAAAACTAAAATTGATTTCATTGTAATTGAAATTCACAATAACCTTCGAAAGAAATTTAATATAACACAATTCTTCTTCCATTTTATTATTCATTCAGAATCCACGTACAATCAGTAGCCTTTAACTTATTAAAATCTTACGAACAATAACATTGACTGAATTATTTCACGAAACGTAATAAAAAGTTTATTGAAATGCTTCAAAAAACATTAGTATTCCAGGCATGAAAATTGTTGCGGTCCGTGATTTTCATCGTTTCCATATAAATCTTTTGAGGCCAGCGTATCCATTCGCGTACGATACCAAAAGGGGTAGAAAAGTTTGACAGAAGCCGGTGAAGTTTTAGCATTCGTGGACGGAGGGCAGTGCGGTTATTCGGCGCGATTCGGGGAAAACTTTGGAACATTTCATTTCGGGAAACTGTATTTATTATCGAGACCGGTTCGATAGGTTGAATCGATCACAGTGAAATGCCAAGAAACAAAAGGCGAACGAATATCGAAGGAAAGAAAAGTTTCAGCTGGTTCCCAGTACTCTTGGGGGAAAGCTTCGTGGGTACAATATTTGAATAAAATTTGAAAAGAAGCTCAGACATCTATTCTTTTTTTACAAAAATTATTAGATCGATTGAATTGATCACGATCAAGGACTAGGATGCAAAAAGGGAACGAATATGGAAAGACAGAAAAGTTTTTACCAGTTCCCAGTACTTTTGGGAGAAATCTTCTTGCACACAGTATTTCAATGAAATTTGAAAGGCAACTCAGACTTCTTTTCTTTTTAATAAAAATTATTAAATTGTTGGTCGACCGAGGATGATCTACTAGGACGTACCGCGAGGATTCGCTTCTCGATATTTACCGATACTTTTGTATAAACACCGACGAGAAATCATTAAGTGAGTATACGTGTGAGAGAGTGAGACAGACGAGTTTTTATTATAAGTACCTCTTATTCATAAGCACCTTGTAAATATCACTGTACCATAAATAACCGTGTACTCTTCGGGTTCGACTCCTCCCCGATCTCGAGAGGAAAGCGAAGCAAGAAGAAGGATAAAAAATATTAATTAAGCAAACGTAATTTACGTCAAGAAAAAGCACGTGCAAACGTCACGTTCAAGGTGACATTATGCTTTCATTTCATCGGCGGGATATTCAAATTTTGGCAGGAAAATTGCGATTAGAAAATTGGGGGAATTATTTCGAATAATTGATACCGTAGAAATTGTTTCGTAGTAAGAAAAAGTTTGCAGTGGAAAAACATCTCTAAAGTTTGAAAGCACTTAATAATATTGTTAGGAGAGCATAAAATTGTTACGATTAAAAGACTGACGCAGCTATGGGAAAAAACATTAGTTTATAATTCACCGTAAGCTTCGATTAGCGGGATTGTATTTAACACGTTGACGAATGATATTATTATTATGTAGAAATAATCGAGGGAAAGGTGTGCAATGGCGTGGTTTCCAGGGATTTTAAAGTTAGAGTTTATATAATGTGTGTACGACAATCGATATCGCGGAGGAAGTACGAACGGTAATATCGTTCTGTTAACGTTTTGGAGCGGGTCCGAATCTTGAATGTACGACTAACGTTTCCAATTTGTGTAACTATCCATTAAATTATTTACAATTATAATAAATTAATTCGGAAAAATCGCATTCCCATTGTCTCGGTTTATTTCGAATGTTCATCCTTTTGTGTTGTACTTTTCAACAGGTTTTCGTGATATTCTGATAGAGATAATTGAGGAATCTTCGTGGTTTCAATTTTTTCTGATCATTTGACTGTAACTTGTAATAGTTTTTTAGCTTACCAAGGTATTGGCCGGGAATTATCGTTCAGGAAAAGCTGAGATGCTTTGAATTGACTGAATTAGTATAAATTACAGTTAAATAAAGGGTGGGATTATGTTGGTCACAAATAATTTGGGTATACATATTAAGGTTATTATCTTATTCTTATGCCTATTACAATTATGTACTAGGTACACTTTTTTCAATTCCTTTCATAGCATTATAAGTAGACTTTATGCATTTATAGCATGCATAATTGCCTAAAAGCGAGAGTAATTAACCATCTCGTGACCAGCAAGTCGCATATGTTTCACTCAAAATTTGTTTCTTCCAAAACCCGTTTCCTTATTCACAACACTCAAGTACCAGTGGAAGGAATACCACCCACAAAAGATTTAAAAAAAAAATACGAAGGCTTGAGACAACAAAAATTGATCCCAATTCAGCATATATTGCTGATACGATGATCGATAGATAAACAACTAATTCTTTCAGAAAAAAACTAACCTGGTCACGAAACTGTTAAAAGATTAATAAACATTAACAGGATCTCTAATACAGTAAACAAATTTCAGTTTGATTCAAATCCCCAAAAATTGATCCATAAAAGTTTATACTTATATAAGCATCTATACAGTCTAATAATAATGATTATAATTCGTGGAATTGAAATGAATCGTAATGAATAATGAATAACGGTTTGATTGTAATCTCGGGTCTCATTTACTTCCCACGAACTTACTTATTAATGAGGCAACAGAAATTTCACCATAATCACTCTGTTCTACAAATTGGAAATTAATATTTAATAAATTGTGGTACTTACATTAAACTACATTAGGAATTAAGGCTAGAACTACTAAGACTGATCGAATGCCATAAAGTAATTGCTTGGTTCAATATACTCTAATATTACATAATTTTGAATTTTTATGCACATATCATTTTTACATATTTCAGCAATTTACACGAAATCACTTCAATCTTTCGCATATTTCACCCCACCTACGAGAGTCTCTCCATGTATATTCGCATTTCGCAATGATTCTACACATAGAACACACCCTTTTCATTAAACAGTTGCATAAATTGCAATTTAATGAGTCGTGAGTTCGAGCTTAGAAGTAAACTGCAAAGAGTTACGCAGGGAACGCAGAAACGTGTTGCGCGTGGAATCGTTACTGGTCCCTGGTGGATACTTTCGTCAGATAATATATGGCGCCAGAAGCTTTCAACTGGTTCATTGTTTCAGTCGCTAATTACTCGTGAATTAGTTACTAATTAGGCTAATCGTTTTCGCGTGTCGACCGCAGATCGAGATCTTATCTGTTCATCGAGAAATGAAATTCGCTGGTCTTTGATTTTTAACCGATAAAGCCAATTTATTGTTTAATAATTGTATCTACATACTAATTTCAATTTTTGAAAATGAAACTTGGAACTGTTATAAATGCACAGTCGGTTAATTAGTTATTCGCAAAATTTTATATTTGAATTGAATTTATAATCGAATAGAATGTATTTCTATATTTGAATTTGTTTTATAATTGAATCGTTAATTGCTTATGTATAGAGTTTTATATTTCCATTGATTATACAATTGAATTAAATGTAATTTTACGTTTGAATAATTAATTACTTATTTACAGAAACTTATATTTGAATTCATTCAATGCAGTCCGATCATTTGCGACCGTTTATCCACGATCTCAGAAGTTTCTCCATCCGGAAAGTTTTTGTTTAATCCGCCTCGGCCTTTCTTCCCTGGAGATTATAATATTGGTGTAAATGGAGGTTGCAATTGCAAGTTCTTCGTTCTTTAACGAAAGTTTAATGGGTTTGATTGGCTTTCTACTTTCAGGATTAATTAAAGCTGGATTCAGTTACGGGACGACTTCGAAGCGTTAAATATCGGTTCGGTGGAAACACTTTTTCCACGATACTCGTCGTTATTTGTTTGTTTCGAAATATTGTTTCGCTGGAACGAGTTGAGCGAAGAAATTCGTAAAAGCAATGCGATTCGACGGTCAACGCTTGACGCGGAATAACAATGGCAAACAAAGCAACGTTCTATTCGTCGTCGCATCAGACTGGTGCTCTTAAAACATTTTTTTTTCTCTCGTGAAGATTTTTTGTATAAGTGGAAACTTTAAGTTTACGTTTCATCGAGAAACCTTTTATATAGGTTCACATATCAGAGTTATTTAAATATTAGACACAGAATTAGTAATGATATGTTAAAAATTGTCAATATTAATTTATTTGAATAATTAATATTTACCACGTATATTTTCACTTCTATTTCACAGATAAAGTATAAATTATAAAAAGAAGAGAAAAATGTATAAACAGTAGTTATCGTATTATTAAATTATTGCCGTTATTATTTAAATTATAGCTTCTGCCGAGAATCACTTTCAGTACCAGAAAAGATTGAATGTTGAACCTGTATTTAGTAAGATTATTTAATCAGTTTATTGTTCGTAAGTTATCTATTATCTATATTACATACGTACTGGAGTTTTTTTAATGCACTGCATAATTCAGCCACAAATGAAATAGGAACAGTATCTAGCTACTGGCCAATGGGTCATTTACGATTGCAGGAGCGCGAGGACTGAATTACTCATTGCTGCAGTTTGAAATGCAAAACAAGACATATTATCTGTTTGATCATACAATACCTGTGAATATAATAACTAACGAGCGAACAGCTGCGCCGATTAACTATTGTAGGTGTAACAGACTGCATATTTAAATGACATTAGCATTTAAGTGGTACAATTGCAACAGCTAATTTAAACTAATAATTCATCCCTTTGTAGCTTTTATATTGTGTCTATTATATCTCCAATTAAGTAATTAGGCACATGTTCATACGAATCCCATGATTATTTTTTCTTTTCTCTTCGGTCTACTATAATTCCTACTTTCATTACACAAATGGAATTTATATATCGTGAAGGGGTTTTATAAAAGGAAGATGTGAAATTTTTCTGAAAACTGAAAACCTTCGAGAAAAATAATTATACTTTTCAAAATGCTAGCATACGTTTTCTCTATAAACAATTAATTTTTATAGAAACAAATGCAAATAATATAACATATTTGACCAGGGTTAAGCATGTTTCAATAAATCAACTGAGAAATTCTTTATTACAGGACTTCATCAGTTTTTGTTTCCTCAAAGAATAAGAATAACATAAAAATAAAGTAAAAATATCGTAGACAGTTGATCTAATTATTAATTAACGTACTTGCTTCGAAAGGCAAGCAACCTAAACCTATTCAAATTTTCATTGGAAATATCTCCAGAAATACTTGAGGAAAAATTACCTTTGAAAAAATAACTTTCATTCCCCGCTCATCTTATGACATCATTAATCTCTTCCCGGGAGAGCATTTTTTCATTTCTTTGACGCCAAAAGAAAGGTCGCCGTAAGAACAAAGTATTAAAACCTAGTCGTGTACTCGAGAATATAGTGTTGGAACTCAATTCGATTTAAATGTCACGGAAGATAACCTAGTTATTCTACAAAATGTAAACCATCATTTAAATAAATTTTAATATTATCGATATGATATAAACTCAAATATATGTAACATAGAATTCACGTAAAATAAAAAATTCTACTTAAACAAACATTAGTCCGATTCTTTTTATGCTGCAGTTCCATGAAAATCATTGCATCATTCAGCGTAAAACACTGTCAGCCACTCTACCACCGTGATTTAGTATGCATTTAGCAGCACGAATATCGATCAGATTCCAACGGAAATTCGAATTCGCCTAATATATTCTCATTCAAAATTATCACTCAATGAACACATATTTGACAGGGAACGTTCTGTTGCTCGTGCGGTCGAAATCGAGCAGAAAATTGATCCTCGCGAAGCGTGTTTAAATCGTTATTCCAAAATGGCGGACGATTCGTTTCACGTGGAAGGAGACTAGAAGACTCCAGCAATTTTAAACGGAAACTCAGGCAATTTTATCCTCTAATTTTACTTGAAAATGGTTTCACTGACGATCAACGAATCCCGTGCGATCACAATGTTCACGTTTCCGATTAATTCATTAGCCGCATAACGAGCTGTCCCAACGACACGGTTTTCCATGCCACTGTTCCCGCCGATTTCGGAACCGGCGAGCGGAAACTGCTCACCACTCGAAGCGTATATTTTAACGGATCATTATGGTGCCATCATATACAGGTCGATTTAAACGTGATGTCACTGAATTTAGAGTCACAACAATTCTTAGTTTTAGAATTAATTATATTCTTATTATTTATTATTTCTTATTACTTTTTTGGTTAATTGATATTAGGAATAGGAGTGGAGATAGTACGGGATTAATGAATAACGCATATGTATGGTTTGACTATTTTTTATTGAAAAATCGTAAGAAAATATACAATTTACAATGGTATTTGTATAAATTTAATAACAATTGCTTTAAATACTATACATAATAATAAGGCTATTGTTACTGTGTAAAAGAAGGCATAAAAAGGGTGCACAGAAAATAAACAGTCAAAATGAAAAATCATATACACATTGGAGCGATTGCTCCAAGGGCAGACAGTGAAGATATTCAATAAAAAAAATTCCTTGGAAATTCTGATACTTGGTCTTCCACACTGTTTATGGCCCATTCGTCGAAGCGGACGGATCAATGAGTCCTAGGCAAAACAGATGGGCCATAAAATCCTGTAAACAGTCAGCCGACATGTAGTTAATTGTGAAACAGTTCCATCAAAGGTCAGTCCCTAACGAACATCCGAGGATATCACATCGACGAACAATTGGTTTATTCGGAAAGTGCAAATACGTTTTCATTTTGATCGCTACCTATATTAGGTTTATATACTTTTGTTTTAGTGTTAGTGAACATTAGTGCACTTTCAATCGTACTTTCCTTGTATTTTCGAGTGTATACTTGTGTTTCGCGCGAAGACTTGTCTCGATACGTGTATACAAAAGGAGAACAATCGCTGGTAGATAGGTGAGTTTTTAACGTTAACGGTAATTTTAAATTTCATATTTTATGAAAGACTTTTTGGAATATACAAATTCATAAATTAACTAATTTCTTCATTCTTATACGGCAATAAACACGTGGAAGATTTTAGAAAATACATCGTTGTAGAATTTTAATCATCGCTATAAGAATGTAGCAACCAGTGATTTTAACTGCTTTGGTAGTTCTAATGAGAAATTTATATAACTAAATTTTTTCGTTTTGTTACGTTTTCACAATCACGAATGTTATAAACACTCAATCGACGGTTTACTAGTATTTAAAGTGTTATAAGTAAAGAGATTATTCCAAAAGCATAATTTTACTATCTGAATTCTGAGTAGCGAGCGATTAAAAACTTCTTTTTCATATGTCTAACGCCATTACAAAGTCATCTTTAGTGTCTTCCATCCGCGTCTAAAATAACGTTATAAATGAGATGTATTATCGTGATGGGATAAATAAGTGTTGGGTAATAATTAATTTCGCGGCTGCTCCGCTGGTCCTCAATTTCCTGGACCCCGAAGTTGCTTCACTGTTTTCGCCCCTTATTTTACATCCCGCTGGGCTGTCATATACCATTCCCGTCAACGGTCGGACTTCAGTTGATCAGGAACGTCGTGCACCACTGTAATTTGCGGTCGTCCGACCTCGTCGAGGTGTCGCACTCGTCCTCTAAATTGGCAGCTATGCAAAATGCACACTGAAATCCTGAATCACGGTTGTACCGACGCGCATTCCCCGTGATTTTCCTTTTTAAATTCATCGCGGGAAATCTTGTCGTTCAATTTAACCAGATTTCACTAATAAATTGACTCGTGAACGATGATACGAAATTGAATTATTCGTGTGTTAATGGATAAACACAGGAATTGTGTAAAAGTTTCTTACCTTCGTGGGTTTAATGGATAAAAATGAAAGCAGTTTGGTTGGATGTTATTTAAATTTTTGTTCTGTTGTGGTTTACCGAGTTATATTTTATATAAACGTATAACATCCGAGGTCCAGTATTATATATGGGAATTTATTTGCGGTTCTTTAGAATAGTAGAAATATAGACACTTTTTTCAAATATGCTGATAACTTGTGAATGTTTTAAATTAGATTAGATTTGACGTACTTATACTTCAATGACGAAACGAAGAGTTACAAAAAGAATCATTAATAAGCTATCAAAGGTATGAAATATGATTGTACAAAATAATAGACACATTATTAATGCTACAATAAATATATTCTATCATACATGCGCGACAACGGAGAAACCTATAAGCAATCAGCAGATGTAGATAATTTGGGTGTAGTTAAAAACGTTGTATGTATTTAATTTCTTGTTATTTGTCTTCTATTTCATCGGATAATCGAAGATTTTATTCACATATCTGTCAGAAGTCACATATAATAGGGGAATAAAATACGTGTGAACGAAAATCACCAATAAGTAAGACACAATACAAAATGGACGATGCAGTCTGTAATTCATAGCATTAAAAACTAAACTACATTAACCTTCACGCCAACCAACAAGTTAATTTTGTATTCCGCTCAGTTTAGATAGCAGACATTTAACTAAATAGTGGACCACTTAAATATGATCACCTAAATTGAATTCCATTTACAAAAGTATCAGTGATCTTGAAATCTCCAGAAATACGACTTCATCCTATGGAGTTTTTTCCTATAACCATAAGTAACGGGGATATTTAAATGGTCCACCCTGTACACGTACTTTATCTACGTCCAAAAATACGCGCAAAATTTAAATTCGTTCGAGTTTTCACGCTGTTGGGGGCCAGTCGACCGCTGGAAAGTGCAATATACTGTATTTACGGTTGTCGCAATTACGCTAAATGTGATCGAGCCGGCAAACGCGATGAAAACCACCAGGAACTTTGTACTCTAATTACTCTAATTGCGACAATCATCGACGCAAATTGCACAACTTTATGCTTATCCAAGGGAAGCCAAAACAATTTACGGTTGTTTCATTTTATCGTCTCGTTTTTTATACGTCTTCACGCCCCGTTCCAAGGCGCGTAATGGCGGACCAGAACGTTTATAACAATATCGTATTTTTCAAACGATATTCCGCAAAGACACGAAAGTAGGTCGGACAGGTGAGCGCTATGGCATGCAAATCAATTTCCGGGCGTCCTTCGCTGACCTTATTTCCCGCTTCAAAACTCTGTAGAAAAGAATTCTATGAAAGGTTCTAGAGGTTATACTTTTCTTTCCGTTAAGAATAAGCTTTTTGAATGGATACAAGACAAATTAAGTCTGGAGTTACACGTAATGGGGTCTGTACGATTTTAATTTCACAATGGTAACTCTGATGATGTGGAATTGGTTAATATTTGTTATTAAAAAGGTTGAAATAATTGTTGAAGTTGACATAAGGAATCGAAGCAGATGAGAACAAGGTATAATTTTGATACATTTGTATATTTTGTATAGTTTTGTTTGAATTTTAATTTAAGTAATATTTGAGAAAACATTGTTATCACTGAACTTTAAATTACATAACTATCATGGGGAGCAATAAAGTAGGAAAAATAATTTTCTACTGTGTATATTGCAACTTGTTTAATTTTTCTTATACAGATCTACATTTCCATAGATTTCGTATATGGATTTCTTTCACTAACATCCAAGATATTTAATACACTATTTACTCTATTAGTATTATTATTTTCAAATGTCGAAAAATGTATTTGACTCAACTATAAATTCTTTTGTAGGACTATATCGTATTTACCATTTTTCTTCGCAAAATTAAACAATAATTCTGTTTCTGAACGAAGTAAACTGGTTCCAAATTCTATAGTCTACCAACATAATTAATTCATTGATAATTTGAACAGCTAAACGCATTAGATGTTTCATTTCTCTGGCATAATGAACAGTTAATTAAATATTAACTCCTAATTTGTAGACCAGATTAAGGTCGGTTAAATTTCATTCGGCTCATTAATAATTTTGTCAGTGGGAAGTAAATGATTGATCATTATGCATATCCACATTGATATAATCTTATTTCTATAATGTAGTTACCAGGACCAAAATTGTATTTATTACAATTCAGTTTAACCCTTCAAAATCGAGTCTTTATAACGATATAAATGGATTTTATGTACATTATATAATTTGCCATTATAAGAGGAACAAAAACAGTAAGCTTAACGTGCTCACTGGATCATTTATCACCAACCAATTTAATATATTAGTTGCAGACAATAAAATTTATTTCAGTGATTAACGCTTCTTAATTTTTGCCAGATATAATAAATGAAACTTATTTATTGATAATGTATAGACAGTGCACTAATAGTTGAAGTTTACTATTATGAAATATTAAAAAACATTAGTTTGGTGAAATAAATTTTATTTTGTATGACTAATTTCTCCCAGGATTAATTTCGTAGAAATCAAGTTTCAAAGACTGGCATGATCTCGAGAAGGCAATAATCTATCTCTTTCTCCGTTTATAAGTGTATCTGGTACATACGTATATATTACGCCTGCGAGGGGAAAAAGGTGCGCACTTACGGATTACCTATTGCAGGGCATGATCTTCATCCTTCATTCGCGAAGACCTTTATTCGTCGTATTTCTTCGACGAAGCTTCGATTCCTCTCGAGATTAATTCCAATCGCTGAATAAGTCTTTGATATCGGCTTCTTAATAAATGAGGAACGAAATGGGATTACTTTATAAAGAAGCGGGTAATTATTTGAACAGAGTCGGACAGATATATGTAGAAAAGGGGAACTTATTTACAATAATGTAGGAATAGTTTCCAGTTCATGTACGAACTTAACTAGTGTGCAGTTAGATCCAAATATTTCTAAATACTCGATTATTTATTGAAGAGAAATTTATAAGATCTCCTTTTTCTCAAACATTTCTCCCTATAAGATTCTTGTCCCAACGCGGAGCCCAGTTCGGGACGATAATCGAGAGGAGTCTGTATATAGAATAGTATAGTTTCGTTAGTTTTTGGATCCCAACCCTCTTTTTTATATATATGTAGATATGTAGATACTACTTCTTAGTGTTGTAAAACAGGAATTTATGTTTCAGGAACATAATTTTAGGAACTAAATTTTAGGAAGTCAGTTTTTGGAACCTAAATCTAGGTAATAACTTTTTCGGAACTTAAGCTCTCTATTATATGGGGGTTACCTATATTTTCGCACTTATATTGTACCTTCTTTTATAAACGAACAAACCAATGATATTCCATCTCGAGTAGTTTCGTATAACACCTCCCATCAAAGTTTCGTGTTAAAGTATCCGACACATCCTCAGTTACAAGAACTTTTGAAAAGTGACATCTAAAAGTCTGTTGTACCGTCTCATGAACACACGCCAGAGAGCCTCGCCGAGACCATCGAAAAGATTCTAAATGGATAAACCATGCAAATATCCGGCAGGATTTGTCCACTTTCGCGAGCAATTCAACGACAGAGTCTTCAATCGAGAGGGATTACGACGGGACAGCGAGGGAAAACGATGAAGTGGCGCGCTGTGTGATGGTTGTGGGTGGTGGGGGGTGGAGCAGGGGGGCAGCCAAGAATCGTATTTGCATGGAGTTGCATCAGAATGTATAGAAGGTGTGAGTGAACCACTGTTAGTCGCGCCCGAAGGAGTTAGGTGCCGGGAGAGGAGGTTGATATAAATCGGTTAATAGAATTCCACGTGTAAGACTTTCTGTAAGTTACAAAATATTAATGTCACTAGATATCACGTACATGCATAAGCATATAAGTACAAAAGTGGAAAATCGTTTTTGCAAATGAAAAAATGTATAAAAATTATATGCTTTCATAATTCAATAAACCATTGATAAATGTACATTTTTTGCATGCAATGACTATCTCTTACGGTTAAGAATTGGTATGCGAAATAAAAAATAAATCATTTTGTTCATAAATGACGCATCGTACAAAATTGTTCTTTCGATAGCGTAATAGATCGTAACAAAATAATTTCTGTATTTACAAGTTTGCTCTATTTCGTACCGTTACAAAATTATATTAAGAAAAAAAAAAACGCGAAAACTTTAAGGGCTGATTGCACCCCTTCTGGGAAAATCTGTAAGCATTTGATTCCTTTATTTTAATGAAAAAACATTTATTTTTTAATTTTCACTAGAATTTCAATTTTTATACCAAAAGGTATTTTATTTTTTCACATGATGAGTATACTTGTGGTAATTACCACATAACGAGTATAGTCGTCAAACATCGTTGAAGCGTTAAAAGGTACTATGATAAACGATTCGTTACAATTATTTCCGGCAGATTGAGTTATCTTCGACTATTTACGTATTATGTAGTCATCTATTGTGGAGATTCTATACACGGGCATAATGAGGGATTGAGGTGAACTACTAACATAAGTCCCTTTGAATTTCCTGACGTTAGTCTTCCGTCAATCTCTCGTCCGTTCTTCCTGTATTCGCACATACATGAACGAGATAGACGGTTATATACGAAGTTATGTACACACTGGGTCGATATACCGACCCATACCGCCGGTTCTACGACTATTCTGTCAACTTCCAGCGCCATTCATCGTCCATCATCCCTGTGTCGGGTTCATATGAACGTTCACTTGTGCAAAACGGGTGGCTTTGTGCCACGTGGTATACGCTTAAAAAGATTTTTGGGCAAATATTGCATACACTTTGGGGGAAAAGGCAGTTTTATAAATGCTGCATCGTAACCATATACAAAAATTATATACAGCAACCCTAAAAAATTAGAATGTTGATTTTTCGACAAAAGGATTTAGAGTAGCGGGTAAATTACATTACCCCTTTTTCGATTTGTTTTATTTTCATTACTTCTTAACGTCAACTTAAAACTTTAGTATGTATACAAATATGTATATACTGACAGCTGTATAAAATATCAATATATTAAGCTTTTGAGTTGATCTTAAGAAATAATAAAAATAAAAAACGTCAGAGAAGTGCTAACTTTTTTGTTACTGTAGTTTGATGAACATTTTAGCATAGGTGTATTTCAATATGAGCATCAGAATAAGACTGAATGGATAATATGGAATCATTTGTCTATTTCAGGTAAAATCAAATCGTATGGTGAAATTCTTTTGGATTTGAAGTTAGTCTTACAATTAGAAACAGTTACTGGAACTCTTAATTCTTAACTTTTCCAATGAATATAATTATTTACAGTTACTTAATTTTTCTTTTTGAACAAACAACTCTTCGTTTCCTTTAATTCACAGAGTGATTCCGGATTTGTGACCGACAGTGTATGTGGCATTTCAATTTCTGTATCCAGAGGTAGAAAACTTCATTGTCTATGTAAAGACTTTGACTGAAATAAAATTTTCAACAAATGACAGAGATGAAAAATAGAAGTTACCGTTTCTCGTTAAATAAATTAAAGGATTCTAATTACAGAACAAAATATATTTTCTGAACGAGTATAAATGTAACCAAAGAACTATCCAATCAGACTAATTGTCTAAATGCCAAGATGAAAGAAAACTCAGACCCTAGGTTAATTTTGTTTAATGTTGTTCAAAGATAATTGCAGTCACCTCTGTTTATGGTAGGTTTTACATCTCCCATAATCAAAGTAATTTGAAAACATTGGTACAATATTTCAAACTTTCATTTTTTAGCAGTTGTAACAAATATTTCTGGGAACTAGAATTATTTATATTAGCAGTAGAAATTATTAAAACTTTTGTATGTTTCATCGAAGTAAATAGTACGCGATGGAGCGATCATGCTGAGCCAAGCGTACTTCAGTATCCTATTCAAATGAAATTCGTGCGTCTCCGAAGGAATAATCATTCTTTTGGAAGCAGTTTTCCGCATGGGCAACTTTGCGACTCCGGCCAGGTCTCGTGGATTCGAGAAATGCAATTTTCCAAGGGGTTGATTTGCGGAATGAAATTTTGACGAAAAGGGGGTGGCGGCAATTTTCGGGGACTGATCGAGTTTAGACTTTGTAATATAGGAAAGTTTGAAGAGCACGGGCAAGTCGCAATCGGAATGTTGAATAATACAGGCAAGAAAATTAAATTATTTATGCATTTATGTCGTATTCTAGTGCTTGAAATATGGACAATGAAAATAGAAGCCTTCACAACAATTAACATAATTTTGTGTTTTATCTGTATTAGAAGAAATTACTGAATTGGCAATTCAAATGTTTATATGAATCTTGTTCTCATCGAAATAGTTTCTGTAAGTTGTATAATACACTGCGCAGAAGAATTAGAGGATCGCTAATTTTGATGGTCCGGTTGCACCCATCAAACAAAAGACACAAAACAAGTGTTGTAGATTCGATGAATCGATATAAGTTCCGTACAATACTAACACTATTAACACTTAGTTATATTTCTATAAAAAAAATTTTGTAGATTATACATCGTATTGACGTGCACACAGCGATTGCAATACATGATCCTCTAATTATTTTGAGCAGTGTAGTTTGCATAAGCTACTGCAGTTCATTTATCACCGAACCAATTATAGTTTAATGTATCATGACAATATCATATCTAGTCTGTTACTAGACAATTATATATTAATGTTCATAAATTTATCTATTCTATTAACCCGCTAACTGCATTTATGTGAGCAAACATATCGTTTATACAAAACATACGTTAAAAATGTTTAATATAGTCTTAAAATGACTATTGGTCCTTATTTTACAAGAAAAATGTTTTAAATACTAAAAAGATGTAGTGAGCAGGTTAACCCTACTGTTCTCTTCACATACCCTTCACGTTTGTATCCCTTCGACTAAAATGATTTAAAACTTTGAGTCATTTGTTCTTAAGAAATTTGGAAATACGAAAAAGTAAACGTGAGTAGGATAGTAACAGCAAATATTTAAAAACATAATAACTATTGAAAGTACAATCTTCATTTCTGGTCTTATACACCCGAAGAACAGTAGGGTTAAGTGTCCTATCCATTTCTAAATAGAAGTAAAACACCATGAAACTCTCCATTGTATTGAATTTCTTCACAGAATTCGTAAACAGGTGAATAAGAATACAGTCATATCTTATTATTTCCTGTTTTTCATTGGTTTACTAATTTTTCAATAGTCGTACGACAATCAGCATTCTCATATAAGTTTCACTATCATTCTGTCGGAATTGTTTAGAATATAATAAGACTATTTTTTTTATGAACAGTCCAATGTTGCAATCGTGTTTCGCAACATTTCTTCTTTGCAAGTTCGTTTAATTATTTTGCCGCACGGTGTACACACGCCTGTGCACATAATTCTGCATAATTTACGTCTCTGTGATAACACCAACTCCCAGAAGTCCCGTATCAATTTCCGGACACCCCCGTTCGTGGTTACATTCCAACTGGTCAACTACATTTCTGCACATCTACAGGTTCTGTGTACTGTACTGTGCAATGATGGTGTCCAGAAAGGATATCAGAAATTTCAGAAAACGTTCCCCGCATCCTATTTATAGATTATAACATACTAGGTGTACCTATCTTTTTCTCACTAATTTCTTTTTTAAATAATATCAGGTAGTAGAGTGAAAATTTAGAGGGTAAAAATAAATATTGTTCGAGTAGTACAAATCTTTGAGTTTCTTAAAAGTGCACGTAAAGTTTGTGGAAAATATTAGATTATTTATTGAGTCATCCAGTACCACGCAATACATTCGATGAAATTGTGCCTTTAAACAATGACGAAGATTCTTTGGAAAAATCAAACGAATTGAAGGTTTAAAAATATGTTAATGGAAATAATTACATTCTGGAAGAAGGAATAAAAGCAGGGATAATATGATTATAAATATTTTATTCTATAATTTTCGTATGGCATATAGAATCTTCAAGGTGTACACTTCTGTTAATTATTCTTCGTAACATTGGCAATTTCTTTGAATGTAAATAAATAGAATGCTTTAGTAGGTTCAAAAACGTCCCATGTGGTTTAAATGTTTTAATAGAATAATTCAGCTGTGGACTCTTACGCAAATATGAATCTACTTAAACTAATTTATAATTTACAGAACCAAGTACAATTTTTCTAACTCTATTAACGTTTTTCTCAAGTTCCAAAAAGGATAAAAACCTAAACTTCTTTAAACTTTATTGTACTCATTAGAGCTATAAATCAGAAGTCTAGAAGTGACCCAACGTAAATGGTAGAATTGGTTCAAAAATTTTCATTTTCATTTCAAACCAGTTCGGAGCTGGATAAATGAAATATTTATTGACAATGAGTTTAGTACAGTCAAATGTGCTGTAAACACACAACATTCTAGCAACGCCTGAACCTAAATGGTAAATTTGGTTTAGAAAATTCCATTTTCATTCAGAAGAAATTCAAACCTTACTCTATCACATCTTTCAATACCAATGAAATTGTCCCAAGAACCTAATAGTGCCGACTATTTACCGCAAAATTCGTGTTCCTCCAGATGAGATACTCCGATCCTCTCCAACTTACATCTCAGACCCGTCGTGTCCCTTCTTTGGTAGCGCCATAAGGGGAACTGGATCACAAGTTAGAGGAAAGTCGTTCGCAACTCGCGACAGGCTTCCAGGACACCACAGTTGCGTGCATCTGTACTTACGTGAATCCCGCTGTTGTGGTGAAACGGCCGATAGTTTGGTGGTCTGCGGGCGCAATAGGGATAACACGTAGAACCGAAGGCGAACGTAATTTTGAGTTCCAATTTTCATTCCCCAGGTCACGCAGATTCCCCATCGGGTGACAATACGACGTGATTATTGATTATTAGAGAAAAATGACGATAAATCGCACCGTCGATTGAGTCATCTCGATGCTATATTTGATCATCTTCGCTGGTGAATGATATTGTTATGGGATCTGCACTCATAATGGCTGTTCGCGAAGTTATGCGCATCGATTTTTCTAGAACTTGACTCAATTGTTTATGAGACCAGCCTAAAAATTTTGCCGCAATTTAAGGACGAAACCGCCGTGTTTATTCGAAACTTCTCTTTTGCTAATTCCCTTGTAAGTGTTGTTTGGCATTAGTTATGATTGACATAGAGTAAGTTCAGACGAAGGTTTAATTATCGTTATAATATATCAATTGGGATACTGTCGAAAAATACAGTTGATCACGATTTTTAAAATTTTGTTAAGTAATTCAAAAAAAGAATACATTACTTAAATTGCTTCAATAAATTGCAATTTCCATTTTGATTTTCGTTTCTCTCGAAACAATCGAATGTCTCCCAACTTATGGACGAGAATGTACATTTCGTACTGGCTGTTATTTATTAGTAGGTTAAATAAATAAGTTTCAGTCCTTACTAAACAAACCTCACAGATTTTAGAATTGATCAAACATATTCGATTGCTCATTGATCTGCCTAATAAATAAATTCCTCCGAAAGACAGGCATAAATATTAGAATAACCGATCATGTAAGTAATTTCACGCTGCTCGTAAATTTTGTCGTGTCTTCTACTGGTCGGGGTTAATCGAACCGAGGAAAAAATCCATAAATTCTATCGAGATTTTCGGCTTAATCTCATTGAAATTTATATCGAATCTCTCCATTGTCTACATTTCACGGGTACCAACGTTACGCCAGCGCCCCTGGCTAATAATTTTAACATTTTCCGACAGCTTTTGCTCGCTGGTAATCCGAATCGGTGCAATGCACCTCGAGTAAGCAGTACATACGCGCAACAACAGTTAGAGAACGAAGTGGACCTGAAAAACCAAATTACATACGGACGACGTATATTCGATTATCTGCGTATCCAAATTCCGGTTCGCATGTGTATACTCGGTTCACACGTGTCCCCGTGCCACGTGTGATTAAACCTGCAGCATTCGATTGATCGCGTTATACCACTTGCCTGGTAACGTCGAGTCAGACTTGCAATGTGGATCTCAAACTGAATTAATAAATAAAACATTTCAAAAGGTGAAAGTTTGCAATCTTTTTAAAATTGATTTTTTCAAAAATTATATGTTTCTAAAAGAACGATTTGCAGATTCGTATTCAGCTCTTAACACTAGAACTGCTAGCATTGAATGCGTACCAAATTAAATTGTGTAATACAATAATGTACAGAATATTTGCCAATCTAGCATAATATACCACTAAATAAAATCTGTACTAAATTAGAAATCAACATAAATTCTGTCAAAAGCACCATTAGAATTTCAGTAATAGTGAAATAGCAAATCTGTACTCCGTCATTTTGACAGGTTTGGTAGTTCTAATGTTAAAAATCTATAGGAAACGCCTAGTGAAAGTTGAAAAATAAAAAAAAAAATATGTTGAAAAGTGTTATCTCTGAATCTTTAAGCTGTCACTAATGAATAATCCTAGTTACAACTTTTTTTTCTTATTTGATGAACTCCTAAAACCAGGCACTGTGTTTCATTATAAATTGTAGTAATATTTGAACTGAAGTAACGTACACGTACCAAACTTCGTCTGCGATGAATTGCACGGCAAACGTTACCGACGAAATCGCTTCATAAAGCGATTATTAAACACCGCTCTGTGTTTTCTCCAATCCGTTTCACCGCGAAACGATTGGCCCGCGCGTACAAACATTTCACGAAAGCTACAATTCCGGCCGGTCGAACAGTCCACGATCGCATATCGCATAATGGCCTGCCGATTCAGACCGCAGCGAGCGTCGAACTCGAGCAAATTGATGACCGGGTGCAAATCAATTTAATTGCGTTCATGGGGGGACAACCGACATCTGGAGAAAGCGTGGTCACCGATGAATGCCTCAGTGACTGATCGAGATTCGGTGTTCAATAGCTGATGGTTGCCACCGTGACCCGTGAATTTCACAGATCCGTTTCTGATTGATGAAAAGATGTCTGATGAATGTACTATTTTGTTTCGGGTAAAGAAGTCATCCTATTTGATTGTTTTTCCGTGTAATTACTTTAGTAATTTTGCATCCATGAACTGTAAAGTAAAAGATTACACATACATATTGGATTAATAAATTATAAAATGAGTAGCTGTAAATATTGCTAATTTGCTTTATGTTGGCTCTATATGGATTTAAACGATACTCGTTGATAACTGGTTACAGTGCTACAGTATCCCCTAAACCTAGGAAGTAAGAGTTCATAATTAATAGCAGAAGTATTTGATTTTGTGCTTCCTTCGATTTAAATGATTACAAAAATGTTAAATTTTCTTAAATATTTAGGTAGAATTTATATGTGCTATACATAAGCATAGACATTTTTAACGTGTACTTGTCTTAAAATTTTCTACTTGAATTTAAATAAACATCTCATTGCCATAAAGCAAATAATTATACTTAATTATTCAGGAATCGCAATTTGTGATTCATCGCGAAGTTTATTCGAAGCATCGAAGAGCCACTCGATTAAAAGTTACCACCGAACGAGACAGCAACGCGCTAAAGGAGGCACAAAATCGCTCGTGAAAGTTAATTACGGTGCAATTAACGTCGCTTAAATTTCCGTGCAAAAGTGTCAAGCAATTTTATAAGTACACTCCATCGAAAATTACTTTCAAAGTTCTGCTCTTTTAATGGTACCTACTCATCTCTACCGCCATACAGCCTGAAAATGAAAGACTATTGTAAAAGTTGCACAAACTGTGCTACAAAACGGATGTACACTTCCGTCCGTAAGTATCAGGACGACACCTGTCGTAATTGCAGAAAATTTGATAGTTCATAGAGATTATATATTATTCGTCGCTTTTGTCATTCCGTATTACCGTAACAATCACCGTCTGAGCTTTAATATTTCTTAACCAATATGTTGTTAATATGTACAATAATTTTGTAGTGACCGTATTGCGAAGTATCCAACACTTATGAGCGAGAGTGTATTTATGAATGGAGCAACGTTCACGAAAATGATTAGGAAACTATTATAATTACGCTGTAGCGTAGGATATAGAAGGATGTGTTAAACAATTACGGAACATCTGTGAAATCAAATCAGATTTAACAATAATTTAACGCACGAAATTAATTATGCTTGAACGATAAAGCAACGAGAAATTTTAATGGCACCCAGAATAATTAAAAACTTAATATGTGTATGTGTAAATCCATTGCTGTCAGGAGTAAAATTTATCACCGTTAAAATGAAGTTACATCAAAGACATTCCTCGCGGAACGAGAAATGGACAATTATTCCAGGCAACGGATTGAACAATTTAAGCATATTCTTTGTAGAAAAATGTTTAATTAAATAACGTAATCGAGACCGGCGAAAAATTTATTCGTTTGAAATACCACTGTTACCGCGGTAAAGCACACAATGTTGGCCCTGTATTAATTGTTAAGAGGGAATGAAACTGTAGAAGGAACTCTGATAAAGAATAAATTCAATATTTAACGAGCGTAATTAAAAAGCCTATGAAATTTGTATCTGTTCCGGATATTAACGAGTATTTTATTATTTTTTTTGTTCTTTAACAAGGTATATTAGTGATATGATAAAGTAATGATCGATGCATTTATATTAGTATTGTGGTTTTATTTCAGTTTATAAACGAAGAATTCAATTTTCACCAGAAAAAGTGGCAAAAAGTGAGGGAAAGTATTTCTAGTAATAAATGCTGTACCTGTTCAAGATGAACAAAGATTTTCGACAAAAAAACGGTTATTCCTTTTGCCTAAAGTATTAGTTAATATTATGACAAAACTATAGTATCTCAATTTGAAATACGATCATAGTCGCTAATAACCCTGCAATAAGAATAAATTTATAGAAGTAATAATAATACGTTTCTTTCAAACGCGTTCTTATTGCAAATTAAAAACTATTTTATCAAGAGAATTAATTTTTAAGTAATACGTGTTAACTTATATACATAGTTTAATGTTTGCTCTGTCAATTTCTGTTAACTGCACAATGAATTGTTACTTTCCGACGAGAACCTTTCAATAAATTTTGTATCTTTATTCGGGGAAGCGGCCTAGTGTATGCAGTGTAATCTGAAGCTCGCAGTTGCTACGAGATTTCTCGCGAACACGCCGAGCGTAACGAAATGCAACGAGCACGACGTGAAATAATAAAAGCAGTTACGTAAGCTTAATGATATAAAGGTCAGCGTAACGACGTTGCGAGAGTTTTTCCTCGAGGCACGGGCGAAAAAACCCTGTTTGCCTGATGTTTCGCGAGGCTGGAATAAAAATTGAATATTTCGAGGTATTAATGAGGATTCAGAGAAATTCATCGAGTAGAACACACGTTTGTGTAGACGTGAGAATTCTTTCGGATATTTCAATGGTTCTAATTCATTCATGACTTCAGGCACATACATTATCGTATAGTATCTTGCATAATAAAGTACAAGTGTGTTGGATTTTGGGTGATGAAATCTGTACAACACTTTTAAAATAAAACCTTAAGAAGAGGTTTTTATTCATAACGAAGCACTAAGCGTCGGAGTCGCTGAACAAGAATTCAGCTCTTTCTGAAATTGCATAGGGCCTTATATGTATGTATGTATGTATGATACTAACGCTCTGCGGTAGGGAGGAGATGCCTGTGGGCCTTAGTACGGGATGAGTAACTAGCAGTTCGGATTTTTGGAAAAATAAGGGTGACTAATTTGTTTTTTGGACAGAGCAGCACGGTCGCAGTTATTCAGAGTGAATCATAGTAAATAGGTTGGTCATTCAACACATATACCGTAGTATATAAGAAATGCAATATCAAGGTAACTGAAACTGAATTAAACAATTTCAACCATTCAAAAAAAGGTTCATCCGACTTTGATTTTCAAATTGAATAAAGTTTATGATCTCTATTCCATTTGCTGCCCATTCTAAATGTATTACACTTTGTAGATACACAACAGTTTTTTATCATTTCATTGGAACCTATAACTAGTATAATCAAAGTACGCATAATTACAAATGAACGGAAGCATAATTTATAGCCACAAATATAGTTTGGAATACTTAAAAATGTTATTTGTGCTCGATCATTGTATCACTGAAATTATTGACGGTATTGAAACTATTGTATACCCACAAGTATATAATAGTTACGAAAGCTAAGTTTACATTAAAATGCAGAAACACAGTTTTTAATGTTAAAAAAATTGATTTTCCTTCGATCACTGTATTCATGAAATTATTGACAGTATTGAAGCTATTATATATCCACCAGTATATAATAGTTTCGATAACTAACAATTTTATTTTTGATCACTATATCAATGAAATTATTGACACTCATAATATCGATAAATATAGTTCCAAATGCTACCAAATGTTATTTTTGTTCGATCATTTCATGGAAAAAATTAATCCCATCAATATCCACATTGAGAATTTTAAGTCGACTTGTGAACGACACAGGTACTTCTTTAAAAAGCCTCGACGACCGGTGTTACTGAGCCCGCTGAACACACCGGGGAACATCCAGCAGCCTTCATTAGGTCCAACAGCGGTTTCCGGTGAACTTTATGACTGCTCCGCAAAGATTGAAGTTCCTACCCTGTTTAAATTGCCTCTTAAGAAACGCGTCGTAGTCGTCGGTGTCGCGGTTCTACAAATTCCCTCCCACCCACCGTCGTCGTCGTCTCTCGTCGCCGACGAGGCGCGAGGGTTTACGGGGCGCGCCAGCGATCAGGATCTCGGGACGGTGTTGAAGCACGTATGCGTTTCCGGATAACGATCGTCGGAAGTTCAAATACTACGTAGTTCGTCGCGTTTTCCGCCGACACGCCTCCCGTAGCTGTATGTTTGCACGCGTGTACACTTGTGTGTTCGTTTCAATGTAGCAGGCGTGTCACGGAGTTGTGTACCACACAGCCGGCAGTGAATCTGGTTGCGCCTTCACTTTGCAACTAGTTAGTCGGCGCCAATTAGGCCCCGCCAATTTGAGGTCCTGATTTCCCGTCAAGGTTGTATCCATATTCTTTAGCAGGTTTGTGGAGAACTAGTGACCCTGTCTCTGTCGAAAATCTTAATCAATGCTCGATGAAATGATTTTTGCCATTTTTCAGCTATTTTCTGCCCCCATTCGCCATTTTCTACCATCGTTCTGTCATCATTTTTCCAACATTCTGCCCTTTTTTTGGTAATTTTTCGGACATTTTCTGTAATTATAATACCGTTTTTCTGTCATTTTTCTGTCAATTTTCTGCCACTTTTCTGTCCTTTTTATGTCATTATTTTGCCAAAATGGAAAACCTTCGTAGATAAAATTAAATGAAATCTAGTGTAACTTTCAATGTGGTGGATGTTATTTTTAAAGGTAACTGGTAAATGAGCGTTCGAAAACTAAAGACTGGTTTTTTAACAGCTGACTATAGTCAGTTCATTTGATAACGGTTTGGTATTTTTGTGATGGAGATGTTTTGAGTTTCATGGTAGTGTCAAGTTTAATTAGTTTCTCGATCGATAGAATGCTTATAATAGAGTTGATGAAGGTTGGTTAATAATTCCCCACAGATTCTCAGTGAAATGTGACTTCGCTTCGGATTACGATCTGATAAAGAATGTAAGATTAATCGATCTTTTAGTAATTAAATTTTAATAGTGATACTGTGGACATTGTCCAATACTTACGTACGGGTAAATATAAGAAAGCAGTTTTGTGAGGTAATAAACTCTTGACAGGATTAGCCTTAAGAATAACAGGATTCATTTCTATAGTAGAAATTATTCAAACGATTGTACATGTCAAGTAAATTAAGAATTGTATTTTTTCGCTATATATTTGATCATTTATTATTTTATTATTTCAATTCTCATTGCAATTGACATTGAAATCGTGTTAAATAGAAAATATATATGACCATGTTACCGATAATCAATTTTTAATACATACGTTTAAACATCAATATTATCAAACATTCGAATTGTTACGTTCTTCATAAAGTTTGAATATTTAGTGTAATATGCTTTATTTTTATTTTTACAACCTACGCGATATTAAAATCAATACTCAGGTACCTAGAACTCAAAGTTGAAGTAAAATTCTGTGTAAACAATTACGAACGATGTTGCAAATTAACTAACCGAATTCTATTGAAGTTAAATATATTTCAAGCAAATTATTAATTACCGTAGGATATTATGTTGTGAGTAGAAATGTTTTTGCAAATTCATAGTTTCAGATACTAATTTACAAATACAAAAGTTATAAAATGAAAATATAGATATTATTAATCTTTAGCGATCCCTTTATTTTACCGTGTTTTGAAAATTATGCATTTCTTAATATACATTAAAAGCACCATTATAATTTCAGTACTGGTAAAATACTAAATCTGTAATAGGTCATTCTGACAGGTTTGGTAGTTCTAGTGTTAAAAACACCATAGATATCATTAGTATTTACGACAACGATATAGTAAAAATAATCTCCAAAATATCGAACAGTAGAATAAAACTATATTTTTCATTCGAATGTATAGTCTCCATAAAACAGTAGGTACGTTGACGTTTCTTTCTGAAAAACTCTCTAGATACCATTTCCTCAGATTTCGGAAAAGTGTTCAACTTCCCAAAATTTGTCAGTTTGTTACACGCAACCGGTGACTGGGCCGTGTGCGAATGGCGCGGATGATAACGAAGATAGAATAATGGCGACGGGCCGCTGACGGATCATGAAATTAATTACACGGAACATTTGCGCGCTGGTGGGCTGCGCGTGGTCCATCGACGCGGAAAAGTTAATTAACGAGGGCAAAGATGGTTGCCGCTATCCAAATGCGATCCACGGTAACGACACGACCGCGGAAACGGAAGTAGTATAGCGGATAAAGCGAACGAAACGGCAAGCTACGATGCAGATAAGGGTGAAAGGACCTCGATATTTCTCCCGGATCGAAACGCACATACGATCGCTTCCGTCTCGACGAACGTCGTTAAGCGTCGCTTTAACGGCTTTCATTCCAATCATCGATTTTAATTCGAAACACCGCTCGAAGTCGTCTCGCAGGTGCTTCGAGTCTCGCGAATACGTTCTCTTGTTCTCGGAAGATAATATTGATGCACGCTAAGTCGAATCACGAAATTTGAACAGACACCCGCTATAGGTAGTATATTCAGCCAAAAGTTTGCTCTAATTGGTTTACTTTATATTAGTATTTATATTAGTAGTTAGAAAATTAGTCGAATAACTAGTTTTGGGTAGTTTAATCATCTTTTCTTGTATTTGTATGTGTACACTGTCCAATGAGAGATTGAATACACTCGGGGAACATGGTACTTGAAGTTTGTAAAAATGGTAATTATTTAGAAGTTTGACATCCTCGTCGATTTCAAGGACCTTGAACTATATTGTCAAGGTCATCATTCTGAAGAATTTTTTCCTATACATTTTACCGGAATTTTCGTACGCGTCTAAGAAACTTTCGAAACGTCGGTGAGAAATTTTTAAGGCAAACACAAGTTGCTGGCCCGCTAAAGGTTGTCGTTATGAATTAAGGTCAACGGGCAACACGCGGCAATGAAACGGGGGCGGAGCGATTGGTTCCTGTTCTTATGTAAATGGCGCAACATTCGAGGGGAGAATTCATTTCTCGTTGCAGAGCCACCGAAACTGCTCGCGTTACGCCACACGGGGAAAATAATAACAACCGCTTCTCGTCCTAGAGACATCGGATCTGTGTCAATCGATCCTTCATTCTCCTCTCTATCCGTGGTAGCCTCGCGTGTACTCCGCCTCGATACAGTGCAGGGTTACACG
>NW_015373890.1:3912718-4011870 GCF_001272555.1 Dufourea novaeangliae | reverse complement strand
TCTTTCCCTCCGGGGATAGTGGCCACCGAAGAATCGTCTTCCTTTGTTACGTCGTTCAAGTGGAGCTATCGAGAAACATACTGATGCGAGTCAACTTGCGATCACTTAATCTCTGATTGGAGATTGTGATCCGTGAACAGGGTGGTTTTTAAAAAAAATGATACCTTGTTAATTTTTTGAGACAGAAATGTAACTTAAAGAATTAAATATTGCATTAGTAAACTGTAAAATGGTAGACACTGGCTGTCGCGTCCGTCCGCGTGGATTTCTCTTTCGAATCCGCCTGGAGTTGTAAATTCCAGGCTCGACCGTCGTGGTACGCGTCCGGTTGCGACTGTTGCCCGCCAAATTAATATTAGGCAACTGTTTCAATTTCTCTAGTGAGAAAAACGAATAATTGCTCGACCGTTGGAGCTGACGAATCGTGATGCGAATGTTGTCGAATGATTGTTCGATTGCGAGTTAATGCGAATGAATTGAGTCCGTGTGACTAGTCGTAACGAGTATGTTTTGCGAACGAGTGTTTGCGAACGAGTGTTTTCTATTGAATGTTTTCGACTGACTGTATCTTTTCGACTGTATGTATCTTTTCGACTGTGTGTATCTTTTCGACTGTCTGTTCGAGTTTCGTGTGACGTCGCGCTTCCTCAAAGTTTGATGAAGGCGTGACCAAAACTCGCCTCCTTATTGGTGATGCCCTGAAGGGGAAGGCAAATTTCTCGGGTTTTTCACGCGACGCGGAGGTGGAATACCTCTCCTTCAGGGCGAAGCGGACGTCAGGAAAATATCGCGCACGTGGTCGCGGTGCGAGTTGACCGCGACGAATTTTCGAGTCTCTCAACGGTAGGGTTTTATGATTATATTGTCTGCGAGTCAGCGCGCCCCGGTAAGGCCCGGCGCGGATGGGTCCCAGGTTACCGAGCGCATGTGGCGGACTGCAGACCAAATGTTCGCTTCTTTTGTCTATTATTCTCTTTGTGTTAACGAAATTAAAATTGCAAAGGGTCGGTCTTGCAAAATATATAAATTGACTGAAAAAAAAGGAATAAAATAATAAAAAGTAACGGTATCGTCTGACTGTATAACCGTCGTTTCGGTCTACGACGGAACACTGGCATTTGTAATTTGCTTAGTATTTTCTATGTGGTTTTGAATGGTACTTGTCGATGATTAGTTACATTATCTGGTAGCAATTAGAGACTAGGCATTATAATTAACAAATGAGTGTAATTTTACTTTGGTTTAACAATTTTTATTTATGTTTTCTATCATTGAAGTGAACCTATCCAGAAAAATATTAATCTTAGTGAACGTTCGATCGATGAATCTCTGATTGGAGATTGTGATCCGTTAACACAGTGGTTTTTGGAAATTCTAATTAGTACTGGTTATTGTTAGGCCATGATTGTTTACGTTAATGATTATGGATTTTGGATTCATTTATGGAAATGGAAGTGAAAAGAATTTTTCATATAAAAAATACAGTTTCGCTGCTCGATGATGCAAAACATGCCGTCAATTCCGTGTTATTCACGATAGATGATAAAAATAACGACGCTAGGCGCTCGAACGATGTAACGAGATTCAAAATCGAGCTCGCGGCGTAATCAAGTGACGAATACGTGTGCTTGAAATACCAAGCACGCGGGAAATATGTTACAGCGTGCATTAACGTCGTGTTGCAGAATCGTATGCTACGCGGCGAATCCAGCAGCTCCGGGCGCATTTAATGCTTAAAATGAGATCCTCCCTGTCTGAATTATCTGCAACGACTGACGTATTCATCTCCCGGAATTTCACAGTTTCATGGGACAGGTGCCCAAGAAATGATTAGAGATAGCGTTATATATACGAGACGCCTCTTTCTGTACATGTGAATCCTACTGTACGACGTTTTCGTTAAAATATACATGAAATGTAATGGTACATTAGATAATGTACCGAAAAAATTTAGAAAACGGACGACACGGATGTTGATAAATTTATTATGTTGTTGTCTAGGTGGAGTACACTAATATATGTCTCCATGTTGATTCCAACATTCAAATCGTTCCAAAATATTAATAGAAAAGGATATTGATGCATTGAAAAACTTAAGCGCTAGCAAACGTTACTATAATAATAATAATGCTGTCATTTTTTCAATTAAAAGTATAAATATGCTTCTCATTGTTTCATTCCTTAAAATGTAAGATACTATTTTTTACATTCTAATATATGATACTTATCGTAAAAGCAAATGAAACAGTAAAATTCACGACACCGTGCGCATTTGATAGAAGATCTATGACCACAGTGGTATTTCTTATTTCTAGAATTCTTATGTTTTTTAATATTAGAATTTAGTTTCTTGTAGATAGTGCATTGAATTTAAAAATACACCCCTCACACGGCGCATGGCGAGCATGTCCCGCACCGATATAATTACCAATATCATTTTTTATTAATATTTTGGAAAGTTTGAGTGTTGGACCCAACATTCAGACGATGTTTATAACGGAATAGACGAAATTTACGAACTCCAAATGTTTCGCAAACAGAGAATATACTTTCACAAGAAATATAGATTATAAAGGATATCATCCGCGATGAATTACACGTAGATTTCGGTTTAAAATATGTGTGGGAATTATACAAAATTTCAAATATGAGTTAATCAGGTGATATGATAATTTGAAATTACAGTTTGGTTAACTTTGGCTTCAGATATTGTGAAATTACGATTTGGCCGGAAACTTTTGGTAGTCACTGTACACGAGATCCATCAAAATCCGTGTTCCAGATGTGGCAGCTTTCCCTCGTCAGTTTAGCCTGGAGAATTCACCTAGTGAAAGTGTCCTACATTTTTATTAACACCCTGTATACTAAGCTGCTGGCTCATGTATCTGTCTCATTTTGATCGCGGACGTAGATAAAGGAACTGTCGAGTATTGTCGGGCGAATGGTAGTGAAGAGTTGTTCGATATGCGTCTTTGTCCTACGCTCTCATTCGTGACAAATTGTCTCGTATAAAGAAGTGAACTGTGCCAGTTACGACTACCGTATGTCCACAAGAACGGAGTAGTTACTCGATAATTAATACAGACGTCCACTGGCTCGTATTAATCGCAGTTTAAGCCGGCACAATACATTTTGTACCGTGTACGACCGTTTGAAATTGCTCTATTGGGTTTTGAGTTGAGTTGATATTACATAATTGCATTGTATGGAAGTTAATTTACAATAGAATTGAATGCTGCGAAACACATGTGCAATCTTAGATGTATCTGATAATGTCAACTCAAAGATTAATGGAAACCAGATGGTCATTAGTGGCCGTAGATTGTATGATAGATCAAATGGAAGTAGTTGCAGTCGGAATATGTCAGACGCTGAAATATATTTGAATACTGGCGTGCAGTGAATGCGAACGCGACATGAAATTTTACTGACATTTATGTTGTCTGTTGACTATAGAAGTTTCGTAGTGATTTGTGACAGGATCAACTACTTCGGAAACATTAATACGAATTAAATATTAATTTAGTAAGTGACATCAATTTGACATCCAAGTAATTACTCAAAAAAATTTGATTCCATATATTCGACTTACTTTTATATCAGGAATCACCTTGCTTCCAGTCGTAGCACGATTTTCGAAACATCCTGTATACATATAATGCAATAAAATAGTGTCTATGAAAGCGCACAATAAAATAATTTATTTATTTTCAGTTCCATACGACTATCGATTAGGAAAATAAAATTTTGCCAGTTTCTCGCTTGCGATAATTCATCTATGCAAGTCTAAATTTGCACAAAGGTTTGTTAATCAAACATAACTGCAAGAGTGAGTGAGGGTGAGAGATTGAATCAATGTATCTACTGAACGAACGTTTACCAAATACCTCTCTATGATCCTGGGTACCGCAATCATCCGTGTTATCATTAGACCGGCAATGTGGCGTTCTTTTGATAACGGAATCCATGCTGGAAACTGAACACGATCCGTTTGAAAGGGCACCACCCTTTGTGCACATGTCAGCTGCGGTTCGGTGACAGATTGTGACGCAGTTAGAGGGTGCATTCAGCTGCGCAACCTCGTTGACATGGAGTAACAGGGGGACGAACTGATTGTATCGCCGCGAATTCATCGTGATTAAAGGACACAGGGATCGGGTAACACACGAATAAATGACCCCAAAACGTACTTCATCTGAATTAATTAAAAACGACCCAGAGTTTTTCTGTTGTGGTTAGTCGCGAGTGTTCGGGTGGCTTCTATTCACGCTTGACGGGTGTAATTTAGATTAGGCTTAAAAGCTAGACTAAAGCCTCGCCTTTCCACCACTTAATACACTTTAGTCCTCTTCCTGTATTCTAATCTTCTCCATTTATTTATTATTTTTTTTACTTCATTTTGTTGTATTTCTTTCTTTTTCTGCTCTATAAATAACAAGGGACGACTCAAGTTTTGATTGTTCAATAGAATTGAAGGAAGGGAGAAATTTCAGAAACTGTGTACAATTTACTGCTGTGATTAAAATTGTAACACCAAGATAAACTCAAATTAAATAGAACAGTTTCTTAAAATATACATACAAAGGCAATTGAAAAAGGCCATTGTGATTGTAAGACTCCTGTTGAGCAATTTGTTTATCAAATATTTGTCGACTGTGTTTCGTCTCTTTACATTACGTGTTCGTAATGTTAAAATTTGCGTGGAATTAAATAAATAAAATTACGAAGGGCGTGAATGTACGCAAATACAGTTTATACTTACGATGGACATAATATTATTTTATTAAAATCAAATTTGATAGTGAAATAAAATTCCTAGTGTAATTATTCTTCATTTTGTGTTATTCGACAGTGACGCATTATTGAAATTCGTTGTTTCCGAGAGTAAATTGCGAATTAAGTACAGATCTGGTATAGAGTAAGAAGAGGTGATTACAGGCAAGAAAAAAGTGCCTCAGTCTCCAGGAAATAATGGGAAAGAATTTCATTCCACTCCTTAGACTCAAAAATACTGTGGAGTGCACTCGTTGATTCTTTGAAGAAACGCTGAAGTGCTTTTCGATGCGCCCTAGAGCGCAATCAATTGCGACAAATTCGTCCATTCGAGAGAGTTAAGTTCTAGCTGGAAACTATCGTTCGAGCAGTCAGCACTGTTGACAGTGTTGCAGCGACAATACAGAAATTCCCGTCAGCATCTTGGTCAGCAAGTAGTGGCACTATTACGAGGAAATTTTTTGATCGATTCAGAGTTAATGATTCACTTCTTTTCTTATTGCTTTGTTGAAGGGGAAATGAGATTATATGTCCATGAACGAAAATTCATTAAATACAATGATATAGTTTTTGGCAATATAGTTTACAATTACTAGTGAGCTAGTAAATTAATAAGTCTGTGCTATTAAACTAAGTATAATTACTTACAATAATATGATGTCCCTTATTAATTAATAATTTGAAGTTCTTTTATAATTAAACATTATGAACATTGTGGTTGTGTACATTGATACTGAAGGATGTAAATGTGAAATATTAACTAATGTTTTTACTACTTGAATGGGTACGTAGCCAAATACTTTTCGAATTCGTTAATTAAATTTTTATTTTTCGCTGGACTAGGATAGAAATACATATGTATAGAACTTAAATTTACATATCGTGCTGTACAATTAAAATTATTTAATTTCATTACCCATATCTAGTCTTATTCCTACTTTAAGAATTTTAAATATCATAATTTATTAAGAATAGGTTTATATATTTAACAAGGAGCGTTGTCTCACATTATTCTACTTAATGTTTTTGCCACTTAGTTTTATTCAATTAATACGTATTTTATGAAACTGTTTCGCATAAAGCGCCATTGTCGCTTGATTCATGATGAATACAATGCTTCTGGCGCAATCCTGTTGGATAAATCGTTTACCCTCTGAATTCTGCCAACACCAATACCGAATAGAATCAGTTAAAATTGTTATCAAAACAGTTTCCTTTCACACCTCAGTATTTTCCACTAAATTTCAACGTTGCCGACTGTATTTGTGGCAATTGTGGTATACTCGACTAATTTATTAATTAGCATTTCTAGTCAGTGGCGCGAAAATTGTATCAACATGAGACAAGGAATTGAAAAAAAAAACAATGTTTAATTATTTACATAAATTAATATCTTAATTTACTCGCGGTTTATATATAATGTTCATACATTGGTACGTATTCATTTACTGATTCATCCATCTTGTTTATAACAAGTTCAATGAATACTAAAAAGGTATATTTTATTACACATTGTATTTACTGAGGAAAACATCCCTAAAGATAGTTTAATTTTTCGACCGTCACAGTAGACACCTTAAACTACTGCTCTTTCATTCTTCCTATCACTCTTCCGTCATCCATGAATCGTATATAAGCCAAAATACGTCAGCTATCCCTCCAACGTCAAAAATTTACGATCCAATCGTTTCCGCCTTCTGTTTTACCGTGGAAATAAAAAATACACGGTTATCCGAGTTCTCGTGAGAGGTTCGTAGCAGGTGTCGCCTCGTTTAAATTTCCTTAACTTACGCCACCGTTCGCCAGCGTCGTCATTTTTACGCTTCCGATAAGTGAGACCAGGGAACCAGGACGCGCACGCGTTCAACCGTTTTGGTACCACGATATTTCGAACGAGAAAACAGAACGAGTCCAGCCTCTCGAACGAAAAAACGCCAGCTGTTAATGATTGTACGGTGCCGTTACGCTCCATAAATTGCGCGATAACTGACGTTGAACGGGCCCCGTGCCGCGTACAAAGTTTCACAGCTGAAAAATTGGGAATTCAAACGCACCGCTCTAGCATTGTTTCCCCGGACGGATGAAACCGTCGATGGGCGAGCACCGACGAAGAAAAACAACGGCGACGCCCCCGCGTTCAGTATCACTGCGAAACACGACGGTTTCCACGGCGAAACGACGTCGTGGCAGTTTGTAACCGACTGCTTTTAATCGTCGCCTCTTGATAAACACGGAAGGTAAATCGGATTTGTCGTGATTTAACCGTGGGCCAGCGGAATGTTTGTTTGACTTGGGATTCGAATGGTTTTAAACGGAATGAACCAGTTCCTCTTGAAATGAGTCTTGAGGGATCCTCTTTTTATTGATTACTGAGAACTGTGAATTTTTTGGGCGGATATTTAGGTCAAGTAGGAATCATCGGTTTTATTTGCTGGAATATACAGGGTGTTTAACAAGAAGGTTCTGAGACTTTAGGTGCTTATTGTACTCAATGAATGGAGCAAGAAATTTTAAACAAGGATTTTTATGAACAAGTGATATTTTATAATGTAATTCGTAAAGATGAGAAGAAAAAGTAGGAATTCTCTTAAGTGTCCTATTGGGTTTAGAATAAAACAGAAAACTCATTGCATCCGAAGTAAGTTTTGTTTTTTATTGTATTTCGCAGTGCTCTATAGTCTACAAATGCATAAAATCTGCAGTCTGCTAATCAACATAGGTTCTAAAATCAATTGTTTTGGTAACTACAGAAGTCTTTTTTCATGTTTTTTACAGGTGTTCGTTATGTTGTCGTTCCATTTCAGACGTAATCCATACAAATATGTTTTTGCAAATTTACAATTAGTGTAGAAAAATCTACATACTTGTGTTTTAATCTTTTCTATACGCAGAGGTGCATAGTGTATACACACATGTAGTATTATTATTGTTAATAGTAGTAATTGTACTAGTAATAGTAGTAGCATGAGTAGTATGAAATATTTCGTTGAAGGAAAATATTTATATCCGAGAAAACAAAATTTCATGTACAGAAATAATTTGACGCTTCAGTTAGCTTTATTCAAGTTCATTTGAAAATATTTATGTTACATGATACGAACTGGGTCGAGAACTCGCCAAATCCATTCACGCAGAAAGAGGAAGAGAATACAGAGACCATAAAATCGGTAATAATCTCGCTACGTATTGACAGTAGACAGTATTCGAATGAAGTTGGATCAAATATTTTAGCATTGTAGATGTAATGTTATTACCGAAACGTTCGAGTGAAATGTTCAAAGATAGTTATCCTAGAATCTCGATCTCGTTTGTTCCGATTACGTAGAAATATATTTGTGAAAATAAATTTCGTTCTGATATGGAACAAAAAGAATTGGTACTTGGGAATCAAAAAGAATATGTTCATGTGTATAGTTTTGTATGTTGTTGAGGGTCAGAAAACTAGGTGTAGGTTTAAAAGTAAGTGTACCAATCTGTTTGTGGTATTGGAAGAGTGCAATAAAAAAACTGCTATAGATTGCACGTTGATCTCTTCAAAATTTTCAATTTATCACCATGCATTATTATATTATATAGAAAATTCTAAAGACTCGAATACTTGATATTAATTTCTATTCAACTGAAAAATTTGCACACAGTAATTTCACTGTTTAGAAGTTGAAAAAAACGTTCAATGCAATCAATAATATTCAGTAGGTATGATTGTATTAATTAAATGGTGTTACGATTAAAATTAGTTAATGTATTTCACTTTCTAGACCTACATATTTTTTCAGGTGTACATTGCAATTGATTACTATGTTCTTCTTGTCGTATTCATCACTTTCATGAATGTTTTTTGTGGACAGTTCAATTGCACTGGCGTTTAGGAAACGTTTGATGTACCAGTAATTTGGTTTAGTGACCCGTGTTGAATAATGTAGAATTACAGGATTCACCATTGTGCATTTAACTGGAAGGGCATTACACATACTGTCAGGGAGAAACTCCACGGAATGACAGACACCTTTGTTTACTTGATCTATTATCCTCTTCTCTCAGTCCACTTAATGTCTCGACTAGTTCTACGTATATCTGGTACAAATGTACTTAACTATTCGTTACTTGTGCCTGGAAGACTAAGACTAATTACTGTTAATTTACGTTCCATTAACGTTTGTGCTTTGAATTATTTCGTTGATGGAACACCGCACGGATACAACAGAGGCTAGGAATACATTCGCAAATTTATCAGAACGTCCAATTAATTGTGATCCATTAATTACTTACAAGAACTGTATATACCGCGTGACAGAAAAGTATTATTTGAGCAAAATCCCAGACATCGTGTAGGTACAAAAATGATCTGCTTGGCGTAGAATGACCCGTACATGTACGTTCCTCAATCGTGCGATCAACACAACCAATCACGTTCGTTCATCACATTCGCGCCGTTGAGCTAATTCAGAGCTACGCAACCGATTGCTCAAGAGCAGCAGCGCTTCGACATTCCCCGCCAGAGACATGGGGGCGGAGCCTATGGGTACCTCATCAATATGGCATCGATAAGCCACTGCTTTAGTTTACTTTTATATGAGCAATACTAGTTTTGTATCGATTATATTAGTGAGTATGTTAATTTCAATACAGAACATATGCGATTGGGCAGGTGCTAATCTAACTAACTATAATTGCGAGGCGCGCTGTGGTAACTTCCAAAGCTTACTATTTTCGCCACCAGGTATCTCATGGCCAATGTCAGATCCCAATTGGTGGGACACTGAAGCGACTCAATCTGCGGACCATAGCGGCGATAACCGAGGGGAAGTTTGAGCCGTTGCTGCTCGTGAGCAATCAGTCGTGCGCCTCTAAGCTAGTACATTCCCGATGGTCCCGAAACACCGTCAATGTCCACTTCTTCGACACCCAACTTTTCGACACCCCGGATGTGCGAGTTCCGGGTGACAAGAGACCGCCTCCACGCGTGTACCAGCGCGGTGATTTACGCGACAGATACGATCAGACCAGTTTATGCAAATATTATCGCAGTCGAATTGGTTTGGCGTCGCGCCCGCTCGACCGTGCGCCACTGAATCTTCCAACGACGACTGGGATTTCTGCCGTATTAGTCTTCGCGCGGCGTGTGTACGCCTGGGCTCTTTCTCTCTCCCTCTCTCGAGCTTCGTCCCGGAAAGATTTAAGGGCCGCTTGCGCCACGGGAAATAATTAGGACGGACGTGTTTGGCGCGTGTCCGCGGACGTCCTAACACAGAGCCGCCCGAGGGAATTACCATTGATCGGCGCTTCGCTCGCGTCGTTATTGGCGCCTTTCGATGAGATCGATAGAGTTTTCAGCCGGATTAGCCACCGGGAACCGTGCACTGTTTTCGAAAATTCTTGGATCGTGCGCCCCTCGGGCTGCAACCGTTCGGTCGCCTTTGCCCCGATCCCCTTGTACCCCCCATCGAGGACGAAAGTTTGCTGAACGGTGGATCTTCTAATATTGGATTCACGATGAACTGTGTTGTTTGGGCTCTTCGATAACTATTTTGTGGGTAATATAACCGGTGTTCGTTGGCGTGGCGATGGTTCATACAACCTTTTTGTTGGAAGAGAATGAAGGAGGAAATTGTTATTTCAGAGGTGGGTTAAAATTAAATAGAGATAGTGTATATGATTAGTGACTTTGGAGGTTTTAGTGAATCTTTGTAGAATAATATGTGGGGTGTTTTCAAGGTTCTAAGCTTTGCATATCTGGCTGAATAATGCAGGGTTAATTACTAATGATTCATTCTTTTCTTGATAAAAACAAATTTTCTTCTACACTTCCGTTTTATTTTTCACACTGTATAATGAAGATTATCATCATAAATGTTACATTTCTGATGGCCCTTAATGGGATATAGATTGACGACTTGAAGATTCAGAAGTATTCACGTCATTAAAATCGTCGAAAGATTTAAAAGTTGGGGATTCGTTCGAAGCTTCCAATCCTTTGCGTTCCTAATGGTTGAAATTCGTCGAAAATCTGGAAAGTTCGAGGATTCCCCGAGGTATAACGTTCCGAGATAGCATTTAAATTCAGCTATCTTCGTAAGTAACTTAACACTTTGGCGAGGCCGAAGCTATGCTTTACTGGACAGCCTCTCTTTCTCGGAACTCGCGATCCAGCTGAAATTACTTTGGTAAGTGAAATCATGATAAGTCGTGTATATTTTGGATGAATAGAATAAAATTTGAAAGGGAAATTAAAAATCAAGCGTAGTAAGAGTACTGAATCTTCACAAATAATTATTCAATGATACACGATTTACTGGTTAAATGTTAAAGAATTTAAAGTATTTATAGAGTACCTACATACGTTCTGATTATATGAACAAATAAAAATAATTCTTTTAAACAGTTCCTCCGTAGAAGCACCGGATCATATTGTAATATTAACAGTATGGTAAGTCTATAAAATACTATTCCATGTTATCTTTTACCTTCCAAAATAGAACCACTTTTTAACAAATAATTTCACGAAATCACATATATATAGGTTCATTTTATAATTCCTTCAGTATTGTCAATCATATAAAACATTTTCAACGCTAGAAACATTATTACCAGCAAGCCATCCAATAAATTTTACAAAATAACCACGACTGTTCATCCTGTATTAAATTATTTTATAGTTCAGTTCGATCGTATTGCTACTATAAAAATTGATTTTAAAGATTATAATAATGTACTGTCATAAGAAAAAGAATGTTCTTCAACATTTTGCACTTGAACGAGAGAACGCTTGATAATGAAATATTAGAATAACGAATGTTTTATTACAGTCTTAATATCTATCACAAAATGACCGTGATGGATATCAAAGAAGTTCGAGAAAGTCAAAGATTAACATCTCAATATTTCGAATAAATTTCCTGTAAATAAAGAGCAAAAAAACTCAGCAAGACTCTTTACCATCTATCGTGCTTAATACCGTGTTAGATAGAAACAGGAGTCCAGCTGGGAAATTAATGATCCTCGCGTTACGATGCACCGAACATCGTCACGAAACGCCGCGCTGGTACATTCAGGTACAAAGTTCGTCGCCTATGTGCCATAGGAATTCGGTGGATTAACATTCGCGGCGTATCGGAGATACCGCGTTCCTTGAGTTTTTTACCGCATCGTAGAATAACGTTTTAGTGCTTTTGCGCGGGGATTAATGACTCCCCAACATTTCTTCCTGGGTTGTCTTTCACCCTAGGCACCACGTTAGACTAACTGACTCCTCTACAGTATTACAGTGCGTTAGAAAAACATATTGCTTAATTTTATTTCAAAGTTCTCAAAATTCAATTCGTTTATTCTAGTATCTTTGGAGGTCCCATCAATTCTGTTGCAAGTTCAGTTAGTTCACTCTCAAAGTCCAGTCAATTCCCTTTCATAATTCGTTCTCACTGGGAACTTCAGTCAATTCTGGCTTATAGTTAGAAATCTACCTCCAACGTAGCGATAAGTTCAGTGGCGAATGGACAGAAGGACGAATCCTGATCGAGGAGAGTTTCCAAATTGTGCAACGCCTACTGACCCCGTGACTTTGTTTTCTTACGTACGCCATGACAGACGTTGTAGAAAGGTCTCTTATTCAGAGTAGCCGTCTCATAAATCAGGATCGTCTTTCCATTGCGTGTGGACTTGCGATGTGTCCGGTTACCATTTAGAGGAGATAAGTACGACTGGTCTATTTTTCGCTGCCAAACAGTTCTGTTATTTCCCAATTATACCCCCAGTATCTAATAAGAAATTCTAAGTGTATACCCAAGTAAGTTAATAAATATCTAGAAAATGACCGAGTCCGTCTCGATTGCAGTGTAAACTCAAACAACTGTCTAGAGAACAGTGTCCTCTGGAGGTTACTCTGGAGTTCTTCAACTACTACTCACGAGCAAATCTTCCCATTCGAAGGTACCCACACTATGGTCCTCAAATTTACTCACTCAAGTGTTCCCACCAATAATCTTCCCTCCAGGACTCAAGCATGTCAGCCTGAGCCCTACAGTGGGGGTACCTCTGAAGGGGAAAATTTGCTCGTGAGCAGCAGTTTGACATCTCTGGTCTTCTTTCTTAATATCCAGATATAGTATCCTATGTATTTATTTCATCCCTACAATATGTATCTTAGATATAAAATGCTTGTTAATATAAAACAATTTGTATAACATAGTTAAAGTCTGGTCTAGACATACCAAAGGCCGATAACCTTTTCTACTGTGAAAACGCTTTTACTATAAAAAGAGTCGTGGTGGGTGGCGCAAGATGAAGATCGCGATTGCAATTTCGCTGGACCAGCTGGACAAAATTAACACGGTCCAATCGGCCCATATGAAACGGATTTCTAGCGGCTTGATGCCTCCGCAACAATTTGCACGGGCGATCGGACCTGTATATTCCCGCGGAGTCTGTGGATAATTGGAACGTTCGATCTATTTTCTTCGTTTTTCCAGGTTCCGGTCGATAATTCATGCACACTCGATTGACGGTCGCCCGAGGTGGTATCTCTAGTCCTTACAAAGTGGAGCGTCAGTCGTAGCTGCGCGACAGCAGAAAATCTGAAATCGATATTCGACTAGCGGAGGACCACGAAACACGTGCATTCGGTGGCTGCTGTTGAGCCTTATCCGCGAGATCAAGGCGAAAGAAAGATTTCTGATATCGGGGCCAGCGTACAGTTAAGCCCCTTTGAATCCACTTTTGGATCGAGACGTCGTCCCTTTATCCGCGATATTTTCGTGGTTCCTTTTGTCGCCGTTACGCGATCACAGGGAATTCGGATCGTAGGCAGATGCGACGGTTTCTGAGAGTTTTAGAGGACGTTTTGTATAGGTTCAGACGGTATTCGTTGTGTAGATAGCTATGATACTGGAAATATTTTAGTGCATCACACGAATATTAAAGTTCTTTTGTTTTTGGTACTCAGGGGAATTAATTAAAATAGCTTGTGGCGTCGTGAACCAGCGGTTATAGGACCTCAACGGTTTAAATTGTTTTATTGCCCTCAATCCCTGTGAACCTGGATTTCTGGACAGCTGCAAGGCGTATGAGCTTAGATTAATATAGAAGCCTATCGCTAGTTTCGAATGAAACCTGATTCTAGGAATCCAGGAATAGTTTGTAAGGACAAGCAAGGGAGTTCCCCTTTTCATTTTTCTATTTGTTTTCGATGTGACATACCTGCAACAACGAGGCTATCAATCAACCAAAAGAAAGACACATTTTGAAAGATTTAGTTAACAGTAAAACTACCAAGCAAGTAAAAATGACTTGTCAATACACTCTTACAACGACGATTAAAATGTTATGACTTTTTTTCAGATCTTTTGCACTTTTTATTACGATATGAAAGTGAAGAAATTAGTCAATTTCTAAATTTCTAAATTTATAAAAGTTTTTCACATTTACCCACCGATCGAAGCAAATATGCGTTTATTCTTCGTAGTTTTTCTCATTGTTACATCCAACAATACCGCATTCAATGAGTCGAGTCGGTAACTATAGACAAAAAGAGGTGATGACCATTTAGGTGGGACAGGTACAGGGACAGTTGGCAACCAATAGTTGGGCTTAGGTCATGAATGTTAACCCCTCTTGGGTACTTCTACTGACTCGTCTCGTTGAACGGATAATAAAATCGTCAATCGAATAGTTAACCTCTGTAAGTAGATCCCGCCATATTTATTTTCCGTTATTACTTTTTTATTGTTACTAAACCGTTTTTGCTAGCACCAAGCATTTTTTTCGGTCAATCAAACTACTTACACAAAAGTCACTTTGGCATGTCAAGTCGTGAAGCACTAAGGCAATCACATTAAGGACATTGTAACGCATCGCAGATATTTACTGCAAAAATGTGTAGCTCGCTATCTTGGTCATAAGAAGTCTAATACGAGTCATTTTATCAATTATATGGGTATGAAAATTGTACGTATTACATAAATTTGAGAGTGATGCAATAAATATTTCCAGTGTGTATGTATACATATAAAGTGTTTCTAACCTCTTGAAATAATGGAACATTTCTACCAGTCACTGCATAATTTTCTTTTTCTGTACTTTTATTACGTTTTGTTACGCATTAAAAATAGTCTACGAAAATGTCTAAATAAGATCGTCACTGTCAATTCCTACCAATATTGACAACAGCCATTTACAGAAAGAGTCAGCCTTTACTCTGAATTTATAGTATCTTTCTCTTTGTTCCCAAAGTTAAGCCTAAAAATGCATCGTACTAAAAAGTATCAGTTCTGAATATTTTCTTTATGAAGTGCTCGCGTTTTCGTCTTTCATTCGGGATCTTATTCGCTTCGATGACTCGTGTTGAGATCAAAGCAGAGAAAAGGTATCTGGTATCAACAGTACTTCAGAACCGTCGAACCGTTCTGTTATTCGTCTGATTTCCGGTTGCATGGAAATGCAAGCACAAAGATAGCCCCGCTATTTGTCACCATTCCTTTCGCAACACGAAATACGACACACAACTTCGAATGGAAGCGTTTAAAGAGTCGTACCCACACATACGCTGGAGATTGGCTTTTTCAAAGCGAAAAAGAACGATAGTTTTACTTTAATGCCTGAATGGATTATGTGCTCGCGAAAGCAATAGTCATCGCGTTTAAATTAGTATTGCGGTTTTGTATTATTTTATCGACGTAGAATTGAATTTTCGTCAGAAAAGCGAAATTCGTCACAAATTCGGTTTCAAGTGTTCCATATTAATATAGATTTTCAACAGAAAAGCAACCATGATTTTTGTATAATAATTGATCTGAGGATTATGTATTCGAAAAGGTTCGAAATATTTACACATTTATTTAAATATATAATAAAAATATTAATGTATCCTTATTAAACAAGGGAGTATGCAACGTAATCAGTGAAGGGGGAAATTAACAGTAATAATTAGGTATACACCACCATGGCTGCTATCAAATTTGACAGATCTGTCCTATTTGATAAATACTGTCACCAGGGCCCATATGTTTATAAGAAGTACTACACAAAACGTCACCGTGAGAATTCATTCTTCATCAAATCACAGGACAGTATTCATTTAACTGATAGTATTATTATACGTGTTATACTGTATAACAAGAGCTTAGTTTATAGGAAGTTTAAGAATTGTCTTTTTAAAAAAACTTTTTCAACGATTTACCCTCGTCACAATACATGAATACATGATATATTTATGTTTCATAAAATTAAAGATGTAATCATTCTTATATGTAATTTATATTCATGTTGGATATTATTTATAGATTTCATAAATTCAAAAGACATTTAACAAAGGTGAAAATGAACGCCTACTTGTTATACAGATAAATCTACTAAATATATTAAATTTAAATTAACCTTCTCTGTAACCTGTGTATAATTAACGTCTCATTGCTGAAATTTATAGAACCACACATATATTCTACACATAGGACGATTCTAACAGTAAATACAATGCGCATTCTATTACGTGTATCCAGTCGTGTCACTTGCCGATAGTCAATGTGCCCTGTACGTATACATCTCGAATGCAAGTTATGCCTAATACGAGCGTACAATTACTCGCGAAGAAAAACAAGAGCTCTGACAGAAAATAAATTCACAAACAATTACTAACAGGCGGGAATTATTTTCAAAGTAACGATCACATGAAGTATATTACCTTGATGACTTTTTTCAATTTTAATTTTAATATAACGAAAACGAATTTATTATGTTCTCGAAATAAACAGAGTTCTTTAATATTTCCGTGTATTCACGTTCTATGTCACGACGTTTCAAGCAAGCAGTTAATATTGCTACCCCTGTGTTGAAATTGACCGACGTGTGTTTAAGCGACGCGGAAAAACGATTAGGATGGGGGAAAATACGAGCTGAAATATTTGCATGCCCGTACACCCAGGGAACTAATAACTACGAGTGGTCCCATACACGCGTTTAAATTAGTCGGACACGTTAACTAGTATACGACATCGTCAACTTATAATCAGAAACTCGTATATCGTCGGAAATACGTATATACTCGTGTACAAGAGCTTCATAGCATGGCGACGTGTGCGCTGAAAAAGTTCCCTCGAATTTCTCCTGAATGATGAAAATTAATTGCAGTGCTGAACCTGCGAACTTGTACATCTTTGTAACGAAATTAGAACAGCTTGTAATGGAAATTGTAAGATTACCTTATATTAATTCTTCACGTTATAATTTCCATATTGTAAATACGTGTGTATATTGCAACGTAAAGAATATATATTAAGTTTCTACGGAATTATATGTAAAACATAATCATATTGAATACTGAAGCATTAATATAATATACAAAATATTCAATTTCATTGTCGATTTTGGAAAAGCAAAATACATAAATTTCATAAAACAAGTAATGAAGAATAAGCAAAGTATACATATGTAGATAATAAAAATTATAAGTGAGGGTAATTTCTTACACGATCCTCGCAGATTAACCCTTGTATAGGCAACCAGATACCCAGGTACCTAGGTACCCATTTTTAAATTTCCTTGCCCAACTTTTTATATTCTTGTCTAAAACAGCAATTGGTATATTATAGGAAGGAAAAACTAAGAGTTTCGGTAAAGTATGAAAGTAAAATTATCTATATATTATCTAATCTGTTAGAATACGAGTATTCCAATTACTCAATAACCGTGAATACTTTGGTTACCCACACAAGGATTAAATGCAAGTTTCTTCCACCATTAGAAAACAGTCACACGATTTTAATTTTTTCTGTTCCGCCTAGTCCGTGCATCATGATCTGCCACGTTCGATCCGCTTCGCGTGTGCCACGATTACGAAGCAATCGCGCTGTTCGTCGCGCGTTGCGTGCCCGCCTATATTCCAAGCTGCTTGATGTTTTGATGCACATCGCGCGGGGCGTAGGTGCATTTACGCCCGCGGTGTGTGAACGTCACAGACAGGGCGCGAACCGAGGCATTTTACGATAGAAAGTGATAGCGGTCAGCAGTTATGCGCGACCGATGCAAGCGATCCAGGTCAAAGGTGTTCCCATTATGGCGACGAACTATAAACCAGCGGTTGATACGAGTCTCGGAGCCCTGCTGCTATCACCCTTCGCGAATGACCCCCTTTTCTTTCTTTTGTCAAACCCAAAAAAGCTGTTTATATGGTTACGATCATAGTACTACCACCGAGTAGAAGATATTCGCATCACAACGAGATCAAGATGACGGTCGAACTTCACTGATATCAGGAATTAATCCTCCGTAAGCAATGTGGGTCGTTGACTACCCAAGTGAAATTTCATTCTTCTCGGAATTTCCTTAAATATTTAACTTAACGAACGATTGTGTAATGTGGTAGAGATTTTCGTAAGTAGACTGCTGATTGTTATGCAAAATCATACTTTAGAAGGTTGTTTATAAAGACAAAAACAAAAGTAGGAATTCTTTGTTTTAAGGTTGTTTATAAAGACAAAAACAAAAGTAGGAATTTCTTCCTTCCTATAAGTATCTTATTGGGCTCAAAAGAAAATAGAAAACTCGTTGCATCTGACGAAAGTTTTGTCCTTTATTGTATTTCTGAGAGACCTATAGGTTAAAGATGCCTAAGGTCGGCAGGCTATTGATAAGTAGTCGAGGATTTTTTCAGAGTTTTTGAAAACCTAAGACAGTAAGAAAATTGTACTTTGACGTAAACGACATTGTTTACCTATGGAGTGTTAAGGAAAATATGTTTGCTTACGAAGGGTTAATAGAAGCTTTCCACGAGCTCTGAACGAAGATAGACGTTTAATAAGAAACTCTAGTCCTGAACGATCAAATTAACTAACTATTTATTGTGTTGATTAATTCACTATTGTTATTGTTATTAATATTAAAGAAATTAATTATGAGTGACGTAGAGGTGCAGGGTTGCAACATTGATGTCACAAGTGGGATGTAGGAATAATGTTACGAGCATAGTACGACCATCGAGTAGAAGTTCAAGGCCTATTCGCATGAGAATATGTTAGAGTCAGCGTGTTTTAAGTGGAGTCAAAGGCGAATGTCCTGACGTTCATTGGTCCTTGGAGGATTTATAGTGTTCGCCTGAAATATAACAAGATGGACGATGCATTAATTCAAACACTCATCGTATCTCTAAAAATCGTTAATTTTATTCTGTCTAAGTAGAACTAATTATACATCGTCTCTCGTTCTCGAGATTATAGTTGAAGTTCCACTACTCCGACAGCCTTGTGCCACAATTTTAGAGTTTAAATATTTTTTTTGTTTTATGGAGGAAGCGATGTTAAAATGTGATGTTTATTAGTATATTTAGAAATATTCCTTTTGTACCTCGTATTTTCTGCTGCCATACAACTTTTAATTATTATACTTCTAAAACAATTTTTTTGTCTAGTTTCAGTATGTTGCGAAGAAACTCACCCACAATATCGAACGCTCGTAAATATGAAAATTAGTTTTACACCGAAAGAATCGATTCTAAGGTCTATGTTGATTAGACATTTTGTACTCATCTCGACGAGTACTATAAGCTTCTAATGTGTTAGACTTTTTTTATCACCCTGTATAATATCGACCCTGCGTCACCTTTTCGATTTACGTTCGCTGCACGAGGTGCAATCGAACTTAGATGATATGGTTCAGTTTCCAAGGTACAGAGGCTTCCACCTGATGAATGTAAGATACACGGCAAAGAAGTTTCTGTCTTCAACAGTTTGCCAGTTGAATAATATGCTGAACTTTTCAGCATCCTCCGGAATACAAGTTTCTTCGATCGCTTGTATCGTATTGTAGTTGAAAGTGGATCTCGTTTGAGATTGGAAATAACTCAATTACGGACGGAAATCGAGAAAAGTTTCATGCTTTTGCCGAGGACGAGCGTAATAACTGTGATGGAAATATGTGTTCGTATAGGGCGACGCAGAAATGATGAACGAAATGGAAGTAAAGTAAACGATCTTATTCGAAACTTTATCTTGATACCATTATGAAGTAGGTGGATAAGAATTATAAAAGTTCTGTGTTAAATTCTCTTGTACTACATATTGCAATTTTTTTATGCAGGTGATGAAGTATAGATACTTCTTATGAAAGATTCTGAACTTTTAATGATAAATAATAAATTTTTATATGAGTCCTTATTCCTTTTAGAATGATTACCCTTTTAAATAGCAAGATTATGTTCTGAACGAAATGAGATTATTTATTGAAGGTTTAAATATTGCAAAAGACTATATGTATACACGTATCATTTCAAACTTTCGTCTTAATATAGGAATTATTTTTTTACTGGTAATGCTATAGACTGATTCTGTAACAAAATTGTAATAAGTATCCGAGGACTTTTATTTCACTGTAATCATTTTCAAAAAGATTAAAATAATAAACTAATGTAGAAGAAATTAATACTTATACACAGGAATAAAAATAGCAATTAATTAGTAATCCTTAAAATTGTATTGGTTAATATAGTTGAAGTATTCTTTGTTAAAATAACATAGGAAAAGGTGAAAGCTTCAGAAAATTCCAGAAATTCTAGAATCTCGTGCAGAAACTGTAGAAAAATGACCAGATTTGACACTATGAAACATATAGACTGTTATTAATTTTTATGCTTTCCAATCCCCCACGAATTGTCTCGTAACAGAGAAATATGAAAGCTTCGACTGTGTGCAGCATTCCACAACGTTATCTACGTTGCGTCCTAACCGATCAAAAAAATTTAACGAATCGAGTGAATTTTTAAATATGCATGACTGCACAAACGACCTAGTTAGCTTTCTTGGGATGAATACAAAAATTTTCAGAACGGATATGAAATTTATTAAAAAAAACAATTTATTAGAGATCGAAAAAAGTACATATTTGGTAGCGTTGTGCATGGTTACAAACATTACTTAAAAAATTAGAGGGCTCATTCAAATAATTAAAAGGAAATAAGTTGAAAAAAATGTATTTAGTAGATGATACACTTCTACCATTTTTACCTATTTAATTCATTCGTTATAATAAAGTTTCGAAAATATTTCTGTAAATAATAAACTGATACAAATAACTAGTTGAACGTGTAGCTTAGGAAGTACATTGGGTACGTGTATGGTAAGTTTGTTCAATATTTTGCAACTACTCGCATAAATGAAAAAGTATGGTATTACTATGCAATGATCGTAGAATTTCAATCTTCTGTGCTTACATATGTAACAGTTGTATAAGGTTCTCCTTGCACGAATCTAAAAAATCATATTATAAATAGTAATGAGTACAAAATATGCCACGTTTGCGAAATATCCTTACGTTCTTCTACGAAAGTAACAGTGCGAGATATTCTACACAGTCTGGAGAGCCTAAGAAAATGGAGAAGTCGGGACAAGAAGGGAAAATGGCCAGTGGGGACAAACGTGACGCGAATTTCTATTGGGTCATCGAAATTATTGGCCGATCTATACGAAGCAGACTGCAATTTCGGGCAATAATATCGAGGGTACATTATATCTCGTACTTCAAATAAAACTAGGTTTCGATGGACAGAACGTACGCGGTTGAGATAAAATATGAGTTTCTTTGGGATCATTCCGACGTTGAACATGATCAGTAGTATTCAAACGTAATACATGGTTGGTGAAATAAATTTCAACTTCATGTATGTAGTACCATTAACTATATTCAAATATTAAGTATTTTCGAGCTTTAGCTATTTAAAAGACGTATAATGAAGCACAGCAGAAAGTAAAAATACTCAAATACAAGAAACAGATTTCATAAGCTTGAATATTAACTCTGAATATTTCAGATTTTTTAAATGATTACACTTTTCTTTTCAACAGACCTAATATTTCGCCTAACAAAATGTTCATACGACTAAAATGGAATGTTTAGAATACAATATTAGAAATGGGAATTGATTTAAAAATTCTAATACGAAAAGATTCAAGAACGGTTTAGAAAACCGTTACAGCAAAACGAAGAAATATATTTCCTTTTATGGATAAGAAACCAGAATATATTATTTATGCAAAACAATTTACAAATGATTGTTGAGTTGGTATAATCTGTAGAAATGTTTGCCATTATTTATTCGTTCTTTCATTCTCTGACACACATCCCTCTGAAGAGAAAGCTTATCTCCACGTTTATCGAATCATGTCATCGTCGCGGGACTCGTGCTACTTCATTTTTATCTTAATGCCCAGCCAACGTTTCCGTCCTTACTTACGAACGCATTTTTCACACTCCGTATTACATTTTTACTATTCATTTCGTACCTCAGAACGATCAATCCTCACCGCGCAAGGTATTGTTCTACTGAAAATCCAACAACGAAAGTACTGAAACGCGAACACTTCAACGATAGATGGATAGATAATATATTAGGTGTTCCAGTAAGTAATCCACCATGTTTTTAATTTATGAAACGGTATATTTTACATTAAAAATATTTTGTCGTATTTCTGTAGAGAAAATCCTAGAAAATCGTCACAAAACTGTCGGAGGAAATTCTTCGTCAGGTTTGACTGTCTTTTGGGAATTTCGTGTTCGAACGCTTGTTGCCTAAAAAACTAACAGACCTTTAATTTTTGGCTTCAGTCTATTTTTATATATGCAATGATTATACACGTTTTGAAGATTCAACAAAAGTTATATAAAATGTAACATAACTGTACATATTTCGGAACTCTAGATACCAAATTTCTAATTTTTTAAAGTAATGTAGAAAGACGGAAATTAAAAAATTATTTTCTCTATCATGGGTTCCGTTCAATAGAACATGAGAAATAAATTCAATGAAGCTTCACTGAATTTATTATTTTATAGCATACTTTATATTTACACATACATGCATGAGATCGCTAGTCTCTATGAATAACACTGAAAGGATTCGTACAAAGTTACAGCCAGAAAATTGTGTGAGAGAAGTCACGAACACGACTTAAACCCAATCATTACTGTTCAGTCTTTAACATCGAACCTCAGCGTGGTGCTTGCCTTTCAAAGGTGCCCACGTAACAGGAACAGAAAATTAATATTCTAAACGTGTTCTACCGCGATCTCCTTTGTCCTGCGCCGCCCGTATAGCTGTCTCATACACGTTATCGCGGGGTCATGGTCTACATATTTCCCGCCATCGACGAGAGGCCGCCATTACTCTCGTGCTTCGCCACGCGATAACGAGGTCAATTCTTTCGTTCAATATGTATTTCCCGATCACGACTGGCTTCTGTTCGACACCTAAGACACCTTTGTATGAACCTGGCGAGGATACAAAGCTGTCAACAGACGATGAGGTATTCGAAGAGGCTGCTGAACAGACATGTGGGGTCGTGATGCAAGTGGGACAAGGTATAAGTTTCCTTCATTTGCAACAGTAAAAATTTCATTTTTTTTTTGCACAGTTCTTATAATTAGACTGCGGATGTTTATACAAAATCACATTTATGTATGTCCCTTCATTCCCTTAAGTGTCTTATTGTATTAAAAATAAAATGGAAAACTTGTTGCATTACATCTGATTTACATTGATCCAGTAGCATTCCAGTCGAATGATCCAATCCAGCACAGGATTGTGACTGGAATAATATAAACAGTGTTTTCATTTCAGTACAGGACCATCATTCCAGCAAGTAATCCAATCAAACGATTGGATCTAAAATCTACTTTTTCAGTCCGGTGTTTACCTCCACCATCGAGAACACAACATTATAGTGTTACTAGAATCATCTAGAAGGCTCGATTCAGTGCTGACTGAAGCGGGACTCAGAGGTATCCTCTGATTTCAATTGTTGCTCTTATCCAATTTCGCATGCAAATTCATATTTCTATCTTTATTTTTTTATTAACTGTATCAATAACCACTTCCGAAATTCCCATTAGAGCAAGTTTCATACATTGTTTCACCCGTTTTTGGCGTGGATCTTCTTTCGACGGTTCACAAAAGACTGGAATGATGTAGACATCGACCGATTTCCTGTCAAACCACTGGAATGTAATCGCTTGGTCCAGCGACTGGGTTAATGTAAACTCAACCGTATCCATCAAGGTTTGATATAAATAATATCCATTTCAAACTTTCAGCAATTTCATCATATCTTCTAACATTTACAGCATGTTCGATGGGTATCCTAATATTTACGAGCTGGAGTGTACAACCAAACAAAATATACAACTCGTTTGGACGGTTCATCCATCCGCTTGGTTCATCTTCTAGAAGGCGAATGTATTCTCCGAGTAGACTCAATTTCTCTTTTCCCTCTAGAACGACGTCGCTCTAGCACGCGAACGAAATGAACGTAGCAATTTTCCGCGTCGCGGACAAAGACACCGTGGCGCGGTTCGCTTTTTCCCTGGCCGTGAGAAGGCCGTGTCGACGTCAACGACGAGTCTCGTTCGCGCGCAGCCGGCGGAAAAGCTTACTTTAAAAGTCCCCGTGGTCGTGTCTCGCAGCCACTTCCGTTCAGGCTCTCCCCCGGTTGCTCGGTTTCTCCGCGAACCAGACCATTGAGACCCGTGTCGCTGTCCTTTTTTTTTTGTTCGAAGATTCCACTGGAACGGAATAGGGGACGCGGCGGCCGTGGCTATAGGCAACAATGAACGAAGCTGTTCTGACTCTTCAGTAGTGTTTGTCGGTTCCAGTTTGAAGTGGTTGGTCAATGTTTGGTATAACGTTAGGCTAGAGCGTACTTCAACGTGATATTTGTTCATTGAATGAAAAATATTAACTCTACTGGGGGGAGGAAAGAGGCTTTTATGACTATTCTTTTTTTTTTTTTTGATGTCAAGATCATCGTTTGTGGAAAGTATATGGATTGTTTAATCCCTTGAGATGGTAGTTATAAATTTAGCAATTTTTGAAATAGGTGGTAATTAATTTAGATGAATTCATTGTTTCGTAGTGATTTCTTTATATAATAGTTTCATAAGACGAGAAATACTCGTCCAAATCTATAAATATTTCATTTATATAGTTATATACTTTTTCATATAAATACCAAACAAAATATATGTTTGGTAATTCCGATTAGTTGATCTATCTCATTCTCAAACACCCGAATCTTGATTTTCCATTATATAGAATAAAACGATGGATGAATTAATACACCAAAAAAATGGACATTTCCATTAAAAGTGGCGAATTAGGCCTCCGAGTTTAAAAAATACTTCCACCTTCGAAATAGATACATAGATCGAGTAATATATTATATCATCGACTATTATTTAATTTTTCCTATCTTCAGTCCCGTTGAATTAAACACACTGTATATCGCTAATTCTGTTATCTGGGTCACTTTTCGAAGTCAACTTGTGAACACGAAATCCTCAATGGTAAAACTGAACGGTGATTTTTATTATCAAGTTATAAAATTTTCATACGTTCGGCTGAACGTGAACGCTAGGTGCGAGGGCGATATAACCTCTTCAAATTGAAGAGCAGTTATAAAACTTGAATAGTTCTACTACGGAAGGAAAACTGTGAGAGTTCTTGTGGAGTGTCGATCAGCTGCGGCTGAATGAGTTGTAAAATTACACTTTGCAGAAAAAAGTTGTTCTCGAACGTGCTTGTTCCACGCCATTCTGCTTCCGAAATGTAGCCCAATAAACGAAAAACAATAGAAAAAATGAACGAAATATTTGTTCAAGAAAAAAAGACGAGAGTTTGAGGACTAAGAATTCATTCTTAAAGTTTTAATAAGGTATACAGCACTTTAAACGTTTCTTACTGGACGCAGAAAATCTCGTTTCAGACCTAAACGAGCCTTTCTTTATTCATGACCCAATCAACGATACTTCTGAAGTTTCTAAAATTTTACCGTCTAGGAAGAGTTAAAGTAGCTGTTGAAATTTTTTATTCTATTAATTAAAATTACACTCTGTACTCTGTTTATGGCTGAATGCATAATGTTCCTACGATTAGAAACATGAAAATACTGAAGAGTGATATTTTCTTGGTTTTCCATTAGCTTGTATTTAACAATAGACTCATTAAAAAATTGAACAACAGATGAAGATATAATTATTCTAGTAGTTGAGAGTTATTTAATCGTATTATTGAAATATATTGTTAATTTCCTACATATTCTATCAAATAATAGTTTATAATAGATTTCTATATGTTTGTCGTCATATTGATTAAGTACAATTTACAAAAATAAAAATTCCATAAGATTTCCGAACAAAATACTTAAAACATTTTTACTATTCCGTTGTACAATCCATTGACAAAACTAATAGACATAAAACTTTAATCTACTGGGTTTTACCTTTCAATTCTTTTTCAGAATACATTTTAAACACATACTATAATTTTAAGTTGACGTTCACAAATAATAGAAGGAAACAAATCGAAGAAGTGATAACTTTTCTGTTCGCTACTGTATAAGTATATTCAAGCAGTATTTTACGAGTACTTCCCCTGTACTCTCAACAATTAATACCTTGAAAACGAAACTTCGAACATAATCTCGTAAATCTCGATTTTTCTCTTCCTAGTGTTAGTTTGGCATCTAGAATCCACTTTGTGAAAATATCCTACAGTTGTATTAACACCCTGTATAAACTACTAACATCAAATTAATTTAGAAACTTCTCTGATAAAGAATATAATTAATAATTAAAGTCTGAGTTGAGGTATAATTGACCCGAACAGTACACAAGTATTAAAGTACCCGGTATTCTACTTTCGTCTTCGCTTATCGGCATCAGTCAACCCATAACGCAATAATAGAACAGTCGGTCTCGCGGTCGAATGAATGAAAGAATCGATAAGCATCCACGCGCCGCGATCCTCCTCCAGTGAACCGAAGTTAGCAGGGCTGCCCTACGGTTCACGGTCAGCAGCTCATAATTTATGGATTCACATTTCTGGCACGAGCCGATGGGGGTTCATTGAAGCCGCCGCCGCCACAGCCGCCGCGCCCAGAAACTGAATGGCCGGATGGAGGATACAGAGGGCGAGCCCGCCACGCCCTTGCAAAATAAGTGACGTAAACCCCGCGATTAGGGTAGGATCAGTGCTGAAAAAAGGGTCTGCAGCTGTGTTGATCGGGGGCGGGGGTGGGGGTGGAAGGCAAAAGAAGCCGAGCGTAAAAGGAGCTGGATCAATGGCGAGCACGGAATGAAAGGAGGAACGATTATCATCGAATGGTAATGGGGGTACGTTGCCTGCTTGAAACCGCAGCGATTTTGCAACTCCGATTGGAATTGCTATTTACCAAATGGCGAGCTTAAGGATGAGTTCTGGTGTAAACGCTGTAAAGAACCGGCTTTTTTAGGATTTTCGTGAAAGATAAGTGTAACACATAGAGTAAGTCAGTCTGGGGTTTATTGATATAAAGGAAGGTTGCTGATTTTGGACCATCGCACAGTGGGATAAGTATCCTATCTAGGTAGACAAAAGCCTTTGATTCGATGAGCTCGTAATTTTATAAGTAAATAATAGTAAAACATTGACATTCGAAGATGTAAACGTAAATTTTTACTTAGGCCATAGTGATACGCCACTGGGTGTATTTATGCTCATGCCAAACTGAGTTGTTATAACCCGTGCTAAATATCAAGCTTGATAGATTGCACTGACGCGGATTAAAAAAAGAACAAAACAAAATTTTACTTTCAGACTTGCATTATTCCAAAACTATCCTCTGACGCAAAACTGATGGAATTACATATAAATATGCCGTTTTACATGATAAAAATGGGAACGTAATTTAGGCCTTGTATTGAATAAGTCTATAATAAGTCAGTCAATTCAAGCAGCTTATAGTATCTATCATATGACCCAAAGTGCTTACACATGACAAATTAGAGTAGCGGTCCAACCTAGGCGATAATCCAAATTCGACAATCGTTCCCTACATTTTAAGATATGGAAAAAATTTTGTTAATATTATTTTGTTTAATATATATTGCAAAAACTAGCAGTAACTATGACGTTCACAGAAAACGAATGTCGGCGTGCATAAAATCTCGAGATTCACTCACGCGAAATTAAAAAACAGTTTTTCTGAATGGTTATCGTATGAAGAAGATTCGAAAGTCTTGGATAACCAATACCTTTTTCATTTAACCTTTTTCTAGGAAAAATGACCTATTTTTGCAACACTCATTAAAACAAATATCCATAAGCGAATTTGCGTTATTTTTTTAATAAAGATGTTTGATAGTATAACAGTATTTTAGTGAAATTAAGACAGAATGTAACATAAATGAATTCACGATTGTTCAGTAGCATTTTAATCTTGTAAATATGAGCATAAACTTCTTAACGTGTAGAGCACCTCGTAAAATTTCAGCTGACAGTAGAGTTTCGTCATAAGTTTTAATAGACTATAAGTTGGTACTGCAATACTTAGAAAATTTCACGACTGACGCAACGTTTGCATATTATTAAACGTGGTACGGAAATAGTGGTACTTAACTTAATAGCCAGTCCATAATTGAAGTCTAGGTTTTTCATAACTAATTATTTAGCTATAATACTTTTTAACGAAGTAATGAAGCCGGTAACCATCTAGGCACATAACAAATGATCGCTACTCGCGTACAGCGTACACCTCCAGTCTGACCCTGCACGTACCACGGTCACTTGCTAGTAATCTGGAAGAAGTATTACCTGTCGTTCAACGACGTGGCTGTTCGCATTTCACGTACGTTACGTTGAAGCAAGTAATTTTAAACTGTTCGACTGCAATCATTTTCAAATAATCACATGACCCAAACAGAATACACAATATGTTAAATTAACCGTTATATAATAAAAATTTACCTTGTTTCTTTCCACTTGTGTCAATTTTCTTACACAACGTAAGTGGTATTCAATTACTTTTCCCTTAATGATCTGTTATAGATTGACAATTAGAAAACAGTGGAATTAGTAGGATACAGACAATACACTACCTTCATTTTTGGTTCCAAGTAGAACGAATGTGTATTAGTCAGACATAACACAGCCTTCTGTCTTTTCAAGTGATTTTTTCTAAAATGAAGATTCATAATCAAAAAATGTAATTCTATATTAAATGAATCGATGAAATTGTTTTGTACAAAATTATAATGCAATCGTATTTATTTGAAAAAATTTTGTTGCTCTTAGATAATTTGCGACTTCAATGGTTGGAAGAAAGTGTTCTCAGAATGTTTGAGAACTAAAAATATGTGCATATGTGCAACTTCCCTAATTTTATAGTGCAGCAGTTTTTGTGAAAAATTACAATGTTCTTAAAAATACAATTTTTTGGTTAGTGGTTGCAAAAAGTCGTTGATTCAAATTCAGTCAACTTATCCACGTTGTTTCCTGAACAAATATAAATCAATTTCTGAAATATCTCAATTTCAATGAAAAGTGGATATATCACATTTTGCCATCCGATCGCAGAATTAATGGAAAAAGAATGATGAAAGTTTCTACTCATGCAAAGGAAATTTTACGCGAACGGTAAACGCTGTATTGAGCAACGATCATCGTACTTCTCCTGGAACTGCGTCGCGAACGAAACTCCCACGGTTGGCATACATTTCACGGCACTCCTGGGATATGTCCTGCGAAAGGAGAACATGAAAGAGCGTATGCTATTTTACAGAATATGCAATCGTTCTGTAACAATTCGCAATGTATGGATCAGGTACCTCTATTGGGAATTTTTGCGAGGGGAAGAGGAAAAAATTTGAAAAATTTCTACCAGAAGAATAACATTTACATTTCACAAACAACTGTAATCTTTAACATTCAATAGGTAGTAGTGATAAAAACAATGAAATCTTAGAATTACTTATTTATAATAAATTAACTTTAATTATTTTTTTATCCTCACTGAGTATAATTAAATATTAAAAAATATTATTAAAAAATTTCAAAATTCACACATGTTATAAAATAGCTTATGAAATTGAATAGCTTTGAAAGAGGAAATAAATTATTTAAGAAGTTTCAATATAAAATTTTAGAAAAGGATTATTTCGTACATGAAAAGATACGTTCTTGAGTAGCGTTAGGGAAACATACAGCACCGGCGAATGCAAATCATAATTAACCACGGAGACAACTACGCATGATAAATATTTGTTTTGATTTCCAAATGGTATCCACGATTGAGATGCGAAATAATTGAATGGGATGGCCACTGACAACAGAATTGAAATGGTCTGGATTGTTCACAACTACAAATTTACTACATTTAAACTTGAACATATAAAAGAGTGTACATTGATGAAATTAAAATTATCTATTTTTTTTAATGCACTTACCATCTCAGAACGAAATAAAATTACAGTACTAGAAATATTTATTGCATCCCCCGAACATTAAACACGTTACCATTTATACAAGTTCTTATTATTATTATTTGGGAAATTAATTAAAACAGATATTTATTTCAAAATACTTATCTGTTTTTCTTAACGTTTCAAATTGCAATGCAGTTGTTAAACGAATGATACTTAAAATACATTTAACCTTACAATTAAAATGAATTATCATATTATCGTTGTGCTACACCATTGTATGAAACTTTAAAAGAAATATATCTGTCGAAAATTAATTAAGGTTTGAGTGTTATGAAGAGTGTAAAATTCAAATGAAAAGTATAACGAACATTGAGAGCGTACAGAATATTGTAATAGAAATTGTTCAATAAAAAGTAAGACATGCATTGCTTAAGTAATTATTCATCTAATAGAAATTACAGTGATTTCCATTTTTCCTACTTTAAACCTCAAAAAATAGTTTCTGTAATTTTCGAACGATTAATTTGAAATGATAAATGTATCAGATTTTCTGGTCTTACAATACACTATTGCTACAAAAAAAATTTATATTGAAAATTTCAACGTATATGTAAGTAATTTTTATTTCTCGAATTTAAGTAACCAAGAACAGAAAAGACTCGAGCTAAACTGGGGTCTCATGTTTACAATAAGGTAGACTAAACAAGGTGAGGATATTTCGTCTAAAGGACAATATACATATAAGGAGCGAAGCCGAGCGGCTGCATTCATATAGTATTGAGCACTCATTCTGTATACAGTTCTCGCGTATTACTTTTAAGTGTAGTGTTATGAAGTGTAATAATAATACAGTATAGCTTTACGAAGTGTAATATAATAAAGTGTAGTGTTATGAAGTGTGATATAAAAAAATGTAGTTTTAGGAAGTGTTGAAAGTTATTTTTTCTTAACTTTTTGAACGGTTTACCGTCATTACAAAGCATAATTAGAAAGTCGGAAAAACTACACACGAGAAAACACAAATTTAGTGAAAAATTTAATATAAAACTTGAAAGGAAATTCCGTCGAAATAATAGACTATTTGCTTTTCGATTCCCCTTAGTCAGGCTACGGTCCTTCCGGCCCAGCTAAATGGCCAACTAAAGGTTTGTTTACGTATTTAATGGTAGACTGAGGGCGAATCGCGGGGAATACTTCCGAATGGTGCGATTTTTCTGGCAAGTTTCAGCTTTGAAACTTGCTGCACAGATGGGGAAATTCTCCTCGCAGCTGCAGTAATGCGGGCAGTCGAGAGAATAGGGAATGAGGAAGAGCAAACGAACGTTACGTTTGAGGAATACTAAAACGGAAGATCCTTGGTAGCCTTCAATTCTTATCAAATTGTATTAAGGTAGAAGTTCTTTCGTCTCTTATTATAATTAAGTAAATAGCAATGATTGACAGTCTCTCGGTTGAATTTAAAATAATTCTTACGGACGACTAAACTTATGCAGAGTGTCTGAATTTTCTTCGAATCAGTTGAATTCCTCGATAATAAGATAAAATAAAACTACAAAATTATTACAACTTCTTACTAAAATTTACAGCACAATTCTGTCAAGAATGTTTCCAGTAAATATACAGGTTGTCCCACTTAAATCGATTCACTCGAATATCTACGATACTGTTGACGATATTAAAAAATATTTCAGACAAAAGTTAAAGGTTATCAGGGGGCACAATTTCTGATGAGAGTAATTAATTTTTATGCGGACGCGTAGAGGTCATATAAAGGTCAACTTTGTTTTTTTTAAACGGAATGATATACTCTTACAATTAATTCTGTTAATTCTTTACAAATTCGAAAAAAATATTCGCTCTGGGGATGTTTCTTTGGGAGACGTATTACACACGCGCGTCCCTCATATGGGCAAAAGGTGAAGAGGGAAATGTAAGGGGAAGTGAGGAAAATAAAGATCACGTATCTCAGAGAACCAGTTCCTTTTTATAAAACGTCATAGATCACCTCTATTGTTGTTCCATGTAACACGTGTCGTTGGTTTTACAAAATCAGGAATCTTGTACGCCGGTACATGTACATATGTATATAACTTTTTACATACAATTTTTATGGTTGCGTCAACATGTATACGCTTTTCTATACACACATAACAATCTCGTTACCTCAGGTAACAATCAGTCGTGCTCTCGCTCGACGGAACGTTCTGAATGCCTCCATCCGAAAGTCACTATTCAACGGAAACGTACAATCGCGAATTACGTTTTGCCCGCTGCTATTCCCAAGAAAATACGTCGTCGTAACAAAAAAAAAGAAAAAATTCTATTCGCATACAGGAATCGTTGGTATTAAATCGATTCCTAGAAGATTTCAGTAGTGAAGCTTTAAATGGTAATAAAACGAAAAATTGTTCAAAATAATATGTTTTCCCAAGTGGTTTCGTAAAAGTTTAATATTGATACATGACCATTATACACCTATAGAGGATTACGCGTTAATATGATATTTTATAAAGATTTTTTATACTTCAGTGAAAATTTTGTCCAACACACACTGTTGTTACACGATATTTTTATCTAACTATATAGTAATATTTTGCTGGATTGTCTTTGAAATCGTATATCGTATAATGTGTCCTGAAGTACGGTAAATTTTTCATGGATGTGGAATAAGAAATTTCAAATTGGTGATACAATGTTGCAGAATAAATCAACGTATGCTAACATGTTTCGATTCTTTCGTTTGATTTGATATTAAATTTGATGTCTTGTTCGAAGATTTCAATTCCACTTCTGGAATAATAATAAACGATTCTCCGTGAATAGTTTCCTCGTTTAAGTTTCATCTGTATAAATCTGAAGGTAAAATGGTTTTTATAATCCTCACCACATTAATACAACTATATCATACAGTTTTAAAACCTTGCGAAAAATTCTAGTTTTCTTCAAACAGATAGTTCTCCATTAATTACAAATTCGATTTATTATTTATCTTAGAAATTTTACATTTTCACAATATTGAACCTAATAAAATTGGTATTCTTCATGTGTCCAATCCATTAAATCAAAATAGAGGCAAGTAGACAGATTTTTCAAACGATCCACATGTTAGAAAATTCTCTGTCCTGAAAATCAAATATTTTAACAAGAGGTACTTTTGTTACAAGTACATCTCTGTACACCATTCTTCTTCACATTTGATCTTAACAGTTCTGTACAGTTATCTTATTTATATACCATTTTTCGTAAAGTACTATTTGAATTTCGATATAAGATTTGAAGCTGTAAATAAAATTTTTAGCCCTGCTCCCTCCTTACCTCAAGTTTAACGTATTCTTGCCGACACGATCTTCGTAAAATGCAAATTTATCTCACTATGCAGAACACACGCAGTATTCCTACGGAAATATTCATCGCGGAATTACGAATTTCCGGTTCCTCGGCGTATAAAACGCAAGATCCTCTAAATTCAGCACCAAGGAACGGTTTCAAAGAAGTCTCGTGGTAAAACCCAAGAAAGAGAAACAGACAGATTAATGAAATGCACTGAGACTATTTTATTTTATCATAACGGAACCCAAAACACAACATTTAAATTACCATTTCAATGATAAAACGCGAGTTAATACAAACATCACAGAGCAGTTATTAACCCTCGAAATACCACTGGGAAAGGGATACTTTATGCTCACCATAGAGAAGTCACGTTAAAATAATTATTTAAAGCTCTTTTAATTATTATATTGTCTAAAAATCTTCCTTTACAAAAGAACATAAAAATTTCAATGAAAATTTAAGAATAAACTGTCTTGAAATAACTGTCGTAAAATTCAAAGGCCCAGCGAGTCCGTGGAAATGCGTGTTCGCCAGGACGAAGACACTAGCCGGGTGGGTTCAAAATAGGGGGTTAGCTGAGGGAGGAATTAGAAAAGCCGCAACAAGGCTCGGTGATCCGTGTTTCTTAATGACAAAGCTGCTCAGTCGTATCGTTTCTGAGATTGTTCGTTCGTCTGCCCCCCTCCACCCACACATCCCCAACCCTATCTCAGTTTCCCTCTCGGCGACTGTAATCTGGGTTACTCTACAATTAAGGTCAGGACGGTGGAACAGCGCTCGAAATAAGACAGCGCGCCGGAACAGAGATTGCAACCGACGATGAAACGATGCACCGACGCGGCATACGTTTCCCATTCGACGGGAGAGAGAGAGAGAGAGCCCCAAGGATCGCGGGTCTGATAAGTCGAGTGACGGCTAAGGGATGGGGTGCAATGAGTTAGTACCTACGTTGTTACCAATGCGACAGGTATCTGGTTCAGAAATGTTCCGCGAGGATCGTTTCGCGAGGAAGAGGGATTCATTGAGGATGCTGAATGGTTTGCTTGAATACGGTTATAATATCTGATTATTTTAAAAATAGTGTGTATGTTTACGTTATCATTGTAATTTTGTTGATAACCGTAGGAACCGAATTGTAGATTTTTCTCGAAATTGATCTTATATTGCCATTCATTAGATAGTAGATATTTGTGCTACTGAACGTGGGATAGGAAAGAATTAGAGTTAAAAAGGTACTTAGATTATGAGATAAACGAATTCGTGTTAGTTTTGGATATTGGATGATGTACATACAAAAGCTCCAATTGCAACCATTTAATCGTGATTGAACGTTGACAGGTTATTCGTACCTAATTACCATCTGCAGAGGACAGTAGAATTATTCTGAACGATTTCTTAAACTATTTCAAAGGTTTTCATGATAAACCTTTATTCTTGGGGACGAATGAAACAGAAACAATCCAGAGAGTTTCGCTTTCGTTCATGTGAATGTTCATCGATGTGCAAAGGTATTATATTTAAATGAAATAAGAGAGCATCGTATAATAATTGGCATTTAATAACTCATATCTTGCATTTGAAAAATAGAAGAACGATAATTTCCGCACAAGACGCTTCATATTCGTCATTATTAATTCGTTTTTATCTACAGCAATTTCTAAAATAATTTTCAAGTACCATTCTTCGCTTTTTGAAAGCCAAACACGTTTTCATCTACCCATACTTATTTTTGGAGAACTATCTTTATTAAGCAATTCAAACTCTTTTTTGTTTAATAACGTAAAAACAAATTTTATGTTATTTCAAACAAATTAACAAATACGCTATATTGAAATATATTCCCAAAGGATTAGTAAGAAAAAGAACGAGAATCAATTGTGGTGCACAAAGGAAAAGTGGTATAAATTACACAATATTGAGAAAACTTATGAGTGAAATTAAACTTTAATAGAAGCATCGGTATACTTCCAAATTTAAACCATATTACTACACGTATCATCATGATAAAACACTTGTACCATTTAGAGAGATCTTACGTATCGATCGATGCCATCATTCTCCGTACGTATCTCATTTAAAAAAAAAATGCACCCGTACCATTTTTCCTCGAAATAAATACGGTTCTTATGTATCATATTCTCTACTTATCTTGTTTTTGAACAAAATGCACGTGTGCCATTTTTCCTTCAGATAAATACAGCTTTTATGTTTCCTTTTCTGTAGTTATCCTATTTTTGGAGGGAAACGGTACACTTGTACAATTTTTTCCCTGAGCCCCTCAATCGTAACGTGTTTCCAATTTCGTGGCAAATTGGAAGTTTGAAGTAACGTCACACCTGTTCGACGCGTCCACGGGACAGTTAGGGGCGCGAATTTCAGCGTACATATCACCGTGTCCGTCATTTAATATCAATTCGAACTTGTGGTAATTTGACTTTCATGGATATTCAGATCGTTCTGGGCGAGCGAGGGTGTCCGATCGATTCCGAAATATCTCGTTCCGTCGCATTTCCACCGACTTGCATGCGCTCAGAAACGGACTCGGTAGAAATATCGATTCGCGGTCGATCCCTCGAAACAACGTACCGCACGATACATAGTGTTTCTCTTTCGCCAATCGATAAAACTCAACAGCGCTCTATATATATATATATATATATATATATATATCATATATGTATAATATATGTATAATTAGTAGAAACGAACCCTCTGCGATTTAGACCAGCTAAATGCCAACATCGGGCGGCTATAGATTACTCTTAACTCTCGAGTTGATAACATATCGTCGCGATTTATTATAAACTCCATTCAGCAGGTTTCAACACGGTACTGAATTTTTTTTTTATCTCTTTGCTAGCCTACAGCTCTGCCTAATTTACATGGCGTGTCTGTAGTGGAAGGGATACACGCACACACTGCTGGTCGCATGTACGAAAACGACAGAAATCTGATTTGACACGGGAACTAAGTAATGGAGTCAAAATTACTGGTTAAGACACTTTTATATCGATGATAAAGGTGTTACGACAATGGATTTTCTCAGATCTTTTACTACCTTTCTTGCAATACGAGAGTACCTGAAGTTAGTTAAATTTGAAATTTGTATATTTTCAAACGTGTTTCATGTTCATTTATCTGATAGAAGTAACTCCACTTTTTGACTTTTTTTAAATTTTGGTGCCTTAACTTTGTCTTTTTGTTTTTTTCGTGGAGTTCGTCGCTTGGGAACTGAACGGCTCAGATATTTTAACTGAAATTTAAAGGTTCAAATTCGAATCACATTGCAATTGACACAGAATTTCACGTATTTTCACGGTACTAATATTATAATTATTATTGTTTTCATTTAACTCGTGTGTGGATATTTATGCAAACACTAAAGCGTGGATGTCTAGAGCGTGGATGTTTATTCAAATTTACAATTTTGGGCACTGATATTATAAAAACCACACTGGCCAGAATTTTGTTTCCTGCACTAGGGATTTTAATACGTTAATCATAACATATAAATACTGTTAAATTTTACTAGAATTGTTATTTTGCTACATTTTACAACTCAGGGAACGCCATAAATGCATAAACATCCGTAGTCTAATAATATCTGTAGTCTACTTAGGTATAAACTGATTTAATTTTGTCAATCAAAAAGAAATGCAATCGTACAATCTTTAATATTTTCTAGGTTCAATACCTTCCTTGAAAATTTCTTTCTTTATCTCAGCAGTGTTTACTTCATAATCCATAAAGCAATTACAATGTATACAAAACGACAGTGAAGGACAACAATTAATTGTTGTTCTCACAGATACGAGCAGCATTGTGCGCGTGTTTGGCTGTGTCCGACATTGTGTACGTGTCCTTTAAACTTTTAAACGCTACGTAGTTACGGGTACAACGCCTTTAAACTCGCCCCCTTCAATCGATTCTGTCGATCGACGAAGAACAGCATTCCCGATCGACAGAACATTCAACAATATCCACTCAGTTGTATCTTTTGTTGTCTTTACCGGTCAGTTTTCGCCTAAAAATCCATTCGTTTCCTGTCCGTCGATCGGAAAAACCGTTGGCGGTTCGATTAAAAACAACGGTTCCTCTACGATCACCCTACTGGGAGCTCTTAGGGCAGCTCACGAATTAGCGTACAAAATTCTTAACGAAATTTCGGCTCGTTATTCGATTAAATATACATCTAGATTTAACATTCAACTCCTAAGAGTCCTCTCCCTTCTCTCTTGCACGTTCGATTTTTTGGTACATTAAGCTCGTGACCGCCATTTTCCGAGTGGTCTTCGACGAAGCTCGGTCAGAGTTGTCCGGCGTATACGGAAAAAAGTGTCCGTACACAATTTAACATTTACCATCCAAATGACAATACTGTTTTGAATGTAGCAACAGGTTGGAAATGATTTCTGTCAAGGTGTATACAAATTGAACGACGATTTTCCGATACACGAATGTTTTCTGAAAGAATTACAGTAAATCGTCGATGAGTGTTTAAAGGCTCCTCGACATTGATAAGATATCCTCAGGTGTAACGCTGACTTTTTACTAAGGTTTCATACCAGCCAATGATATTTCTTTCAACCGCACATGGCCATTAGTTTATGAAATATTTAATGTTCCGTGCTGAGGAGCCTTTGAACACTCATCGAGAATTTACTGTAGTTTGAAGGAAAGACGGGGAGACATACCATCCATTGTTTTTAAATGATATTGAAGTAAAGTATGTAACGCTTTAATTGAAAAAGTAATGTATTGGATTCGAAATACATAAGGATAATGAAGCTGTAGACGAAAAAGAAATATTTTTTCATCTATTCTTGTCGAAGAAACTAATAACAAAGCTTGAAAATGTGGTTTCAAGCGCTGTTCAAATATTTATTTGTGCTATTATGCGACCATCTATGCAATAAATATTCACCATAAAAATTACTCTATCTGTAATAAGTTTGCGAAATATATTATGCTCTGGTTTTCTTATTTGTTGGTCTCCCTATTAGTTCAGATAATCGACGTCCTACTGAAATAAATCTAACCTGTTACAATATACTTGGAAATAAATCATTCCTAACCTAATGTTATACTCAAAATATTATTGTCAATTCGTAATAAATGTGATAGTGTACTAATACTTTTATTCTTCGACTGTAAGCGTCGACTTGTATCAGGACGTGTCTTTTCTCCGTTCTTCCGTTTCGAGAATGGAAATCTGTTTTCGGTTGATCAGTTTTCCATGGAAAATATCTGTTCACTGGCCATGCCGGTTTGTCCGTTTGATTAGATTTGCAAGCCTGGCAGTGCCCATATATATGTATAATTAATTAACGGAACATCGAAGGCAAACGTTGCTCGCGTTTTCTATATTCTTACATCTTCGTGTTCTAAGTAGTCGTTCAGCTTCGAATATTTATTATCAGTGGTTCTCTTCGGGAACAACGTTCGCCCGCGAAATCTTATTTCCTAGTGTACTCTATGGTACCTATGTTACTCCTTAAGCTATTTTGATTCTCTACGGCGTTTATTCGAAGGATATTGAATAGTCAACGACGCGACATCGGAAAGGTCCTCGTCGCGAGACTCGTCGTCGCGAACAGAAAACGCTAAATTCCCAAGCGATTGATTCTCCTTTTTCTTTTTTTTTTCGTCTCTCCGCGAACTAAAGAAGCAGTACGTGGTTTGTAACTTCGTTTAATCGCTATCCAACGACTCTCGAGTCCACGAAACCGGAGCTCGAGTTCGCTTTCGCCCGATCAATATGGAACGAACTTCGTGGAAAATGAAATTCCGCGGAACGAAAGGGATTCGCCTCTCGTTGTACGACGATTATAATCATTAATACTCGATTATTGCGGAGTGCATTAACGTTAATGCGTTCGTTGCAGGCGAGCTACCGGGAATCAGAAACGTTCCATTGTGTGCAACAGATGGTACCCGTGGAAATGATAGTCGCGAAACAAGGGAGTCACATTGGATGTGCGTTTTGAATCAAAGCCTGAATGAGCGGTAGTTGGAAGAAAATGGCCGTTAAATGTTCATTTTGTGTGTAGAAGGAATCGTCGAGTGGTAGTTACGAGAAGAATTCAAATTTCTGTCGTGCTACTTGAAGGCTCAACAACCACCGTATAATTGTATCTTCTCGAGATTACTTTGTTTCGTTTGAAATTTTGACATATTAAATGTTTTTAACTTTTAACAAAGTTCTACTTTTAAAATAAATTCTGATTTTTATAATGCAACTGAAGGGAATAAAAATCAAGCAGACACTTGTTTCCACTGTCAGTGGTGTTATAGGATTAAAAATAAAGCAAGAAATCTGGTCTGATTTATTAAGGTTTTCAATGTACGGTATTGTAGCGACTAATAATATATAATCGATGGATTAAGCCGACAGTTTCTTAGAAAGAAATAAACACTAATGAAGTTTAAAGCTTTTAAGACGGTCGGGGTCTAGACGCACGGGCTCTACAGAATCCACGAACAGGACTGCATATTCCAAGAAAGATTGCAATGTTTTTAACAGAGAAATTTTTAGTACAAGTAAACCATGTTACAATCTCCTAACATAATAACATTCATTTCCTCGTAACAATATAATTTAGTTCATGAAATTATACAAAAGAAGAAACAGAATGCTATATTTGAAGTAACTCGTATAATTTCCTTTACGTAGTGTCAAATGTGGATTAAAAACTAAATAGACAACTTTTCCTATTATGCAATGCCAAGTATTACTGTATTACCTATGTGTACTGTATTGTATCGGTAATAACATATTAAAATAATAACAAATAATATTATATTCATATATTCAAATGTTGTATACCTGTTGGTTAGACTACAGTAATATCTTCAAAAAATGTTCCAGAGATTTCCATTCATTCGTTTAGACCAATGAATCGTTTAGCGTTGATCTATCCTCCAGTCACGGATATTTTTCACCGCGGAATTTTCTAATATCCGTGAGAAACGCGTTTGGAACGAAAATTCGAGCGGCAACTTAGAACGTCGACGTGGAACGGAGAAGCGGGCGTGAAACGGAATTAATTCCGTGTCCCTGGCATTCTTTACCGTCGAAACGTAATGCCAAAAATCAATCTTCATGCAACGTGAAAGCGTAGAGACCCTCGAGCTGGTCCCTCGATAATGTATTTTTGACCGAACTCGCGATGGTGGACCGAATCTGTTTTGCATATGAAATACGATTGAAATTTTGGTCACTTCCCTCGTTTAATTAAGGTCGGTTCTATAATCGCGAAAATAGAGTAACTGTTTGATTCGAAATAATTAACTGGTAAACACAATTTCTTCTCTCTCGCTCTATTTCCTCTTCGAATTTTGATTAAATAGGAAACCATTGCCAGATTTTGGGTATTTATATAATTTCATATTTTCTTTGAGGAGTTTACAAACGGGGAAATTAATATCTATTTGTTTTGTGGAAGATCCTATTGAATTGCAATTGAAATGTATTTCGATTAAATTACATTTTGATTTTTAGTTGTCATATTTTGATTCTTTATATGTAACAACAGTTTTTACGTAAAACAAAGTACGGAAAACGATGCATTTAAGAACTTCTCTTGTAATTAAAGATACACAAGGAATGTACATACGCATATGACAAGGTCTGAGATATTTCAAGTTGTAACTATGGTAAACACAATAAATTTTACTAAAATACTTCTGCCCTTATAAATGCAATTATATATACTATATTCCATCTAGGTTCTCCCAAACCAATTTTGTTAAGGTTATTGAAGCCTTCTTTAATTAAAGCATTTTCTTGTTTAACTTTAAACAGGTTAAAATATGAACTACTTATTGACTCGTAAAATGAAATTTCGTATTACCAAAATGTATAATAATCCATCGCGACATCTTGCGAATCTTAAACGGGGAAGGGGAGGTGGGGGATGAAAATTCGGAACGGCGAAAATTAGCCAAGCATATAGATAGGAGTAACAGAGCAGACACGTGATCGCTAAATCTTTGTCGATTACGAGGGAAACGGGCGCCGTGGCACCAGTTTTCGAGGCCTTCGTCTCGAATTATACGGTCGCACGTGCTCACCCGTGTGGCAACCGCGCGGGGGCTATACAAATTATTTGCATGCCGGAACGAATTTCACTGACTCCGAAAAGCAGCCTCCGCTCCGCTGAATAAAAAGAAGCACGCGAGCTCGCGAACCTCCCAAGCATAAAGGTCATTGGAAAGAGAAAAATAGGAAATAGAAAGAGAGAGAGAGAGAGAGAAAGAGAGAGAAGAAAAAAAGGGAACGGGAGGGTGCACGCTGTTGCAACGATTCGATTACTATGTGCAAAAATATTTTTGACCGATTTCGCTTAGGTCAGCTTCATCTACTTTTTTTTTAAAATCCTTTAATTTTAAAGGATTGTTTCTATTTGTAAATAGTATTTCTTCTGAACCCCTTGCCTTGTAATATCAAGTCGAATTTGTGGTGAAGATTTCGAACTGAGTTTAATACATGTGAATTTTAGCTGCTTCGTATAATTCGGGAAAATTGTTATTTTGTTGGTATCAACATATAAACATTCGAGTAAATATACAATTATAATCAATGTGGAGATGCTTCATCTGCTAATAAATTACTAGCACTAAAGTAACATTAGTGACAGTCCTTGAAAAGAAAATCGTAAAGTAAGATATTAAAAAGGTACAATTTCTTTTTATTTGTGAATATTCGGATAAAATTATTCCTAACTTTGTTTTTACAGTCACTTTGAATCTATTTGGTAATGTAAATTTTAACCATAATTTATTATTTGTATCTTTTCCTTCTGAAGCAACATTTTATACCAGATTTACAATATTTTTAGGTATTTTTATAAATATTATATAACGTCGGACCGAAATAAACAGTGAATATTGCTGGAATTCATTTGGTTGTAAAGTTTCCCGGGAAATGTCCAATTTCCCTCTCGAGAACATTGAGTAGAACTTGCCTTGACCCTCTTATTATAAAAACTGCACATTTCATGTGTTCATTATATATTTAAAAAGTTTAATAAAGTTTAGCGAGATTTTTATTATATTTGCTTAAGCATCTAAAGTTTAACGATAACCGAGAAACGAATATTTTTATGGTGATTTCATAGTCTTTCATTTTGTTTTACTCTTATATACACGTTGCGAGCTATTCAAATAAATCTTAACAAATCATTACACCGCCGAATATACGATTTTCCCCCATTTTTCTGCGTATTATCGATATTAACTTCGAAATAGTGCTTTATATTCCTTGAAATCCTTACAATTAAAGTGAGCCAGCTGAAAGTTGCAACGTAAGTTTGATTGCATTCGAAGCTACGGTTTATTGCCACGAATTAGACAGTTTGAACTCAGACCTAGGTGGTAAAGTTTAGAGGCTGTAAAACATTGATTCGTCACGTTTCCGATACATGGGATTTCGATGAAACGCGAATTCACGAATAGGAACACTGTGTACGGAAATGGTGCATGAGCGAATAAAGCGAACACAAGGCAACGTTAATCGACGTGTAGCGTTTGTACGTACGGTGGAATTTGAATTGCTATTCAGGGTCCAGATCGAAAACTCGTAAACTAGTTTATACTACGTTAGAGAAAAAGAATGTAGACCGATACAAAATAACATTATATCCATTCACCTTTGAAAAGACTAACATTTAAAAGCTTCAGAGTTCACGCTTCAAACGTTGAAAAATACAGTGAAAGCTACAAAAATGTTTGCTTTTATTTAAAAGTTATTCAATTAATAGTTGTTCCATATTTTATACAATGTATCTGCATGAACTACACAACATAAAAAAAACTTTTATTTTACTTGTAAATCATTTAACGTTTTTATCAAAAGAAGTAAATTCCAAGTTTCATTAAATAATTTAAAAAAGTTTAAATTTGATCGATTTCGTAATGCTTTGCAACATTTAATGCATATTCGATAAGTATCCTCATACTTGCGAGCGAAAGTGTAAATAAGCTTCGAAAACAGAAATCCAACAGAATCTTCATTTCATTTATAATCTCTTGAAACTTACAATAAAAAAAAACTCTTTGTTTAATATCAACTTTCATGAGAATAAGAAATAATAATATAAACATATTTACCTACTGCAATTTACAAAAATTTATTTTGTGTATTATGAGCTACAGAAGTGTGAATGATAAGAATTTTTCAAAGTCCAGAATTATTTTACTTCAGGGAACGCTACAGCCGTACTTTTACAAAGTCCTCGGAAACTTCCGCGATTAATCGATATCCTTTTTGTCGGTTCAGAACGATGTCAGGTCGTAGGGCGAGACACAGCACTTGCGGGGCAAGTTTTCAGAAAACGCTGGCCCACGTTAATATATTGTCGCGTGCATATCAGGTAACTCCTAAATGTCGTATTATAATGCTTTTGTAATGGTAACGATCACATCCTTCTGGTCGTTCAACGAATTTTACACGCGACTGCATATCCCAACGGCGTACTTAGCAGTATTATTATCGCCTTGAACCCCGTCCCTATTCATAAATTCTCATATATCGCGATTTTCGGGGGACGTTTGCATTTCATGAGGTTCTGAGTCCTGACAATGATCCACATTCACCAGTTTTAACTGTTATTTAGGAATATATGGAACGAGAATCGAATTACTCGAATAACTTGATAATAGTCGTTAAGAATTGAGGCCAATTTTCATTATTTATTAATCCATTAATCAAATTTCAAGACTGACTTCCTATGAAATCCGAAGTATACACTCCCACTAAACAATTTAAACCAGCATGGAGTTTCTCGAGAAGATATTTTACAGACAGTATTTACAATATTACTGAAATCCTCAGTATTCTTAAGTAAGTTTTTATTTGTTTGTAATTCATTATTTGTAAACTTCATAACAGTATGCACAGGAAACTTTTCTAACAAAAAAGATTGGTCAGATAAAGCTCCAAACAATTGAATGACAATGTATGCGTTGGAGAGAAAAATATTTAAACAAACTTATTTTCTTTAACGCAAAACGATATTTGTGTATTATCCTATATTGTTTACCAAATAATTAGAAATCCTTTTATTGTATTCGTGACATTAAAATATGATAAAGTAACATGGTCTGTACTTAAATGAATGGAAATCACGATTAAGTAGAACCTTTCAAAAGTAAAAACTAAATTTAAAAACTTGTATTATATTCAAACTCTAAAGAGTAAAACGACAGCAATGTCAGAAAAAATTCGCATGATTTTAGAAGCGAAATCCTCGGTTTTCCTTTTTTCTCTTATAAACGAATTTAAATATCCTCGAGAAGAAACGAGCTCAGAGAGAACCAATTTCAGCTTCCACCCTCCATTCCCTTTTTTTTTGTTCGTTGTTCCGCCCCGATACTCAAAGATATCGAAAACGGGGACAACGCCTCCTTACCGTTCGTTTCACGACACCACGACGGTCCCCCTTTTACTTTCTCATTTTTGCGTCTCCCCGGAATAATGACCTCCTAGTGGCAGGAAAATAAATTGACTGTCGAGAGGCCTATGGTCGTAACGATCGATTAACTATCGTCCCATTTTTCCAGTCTCCTTCTGTCTGCCCTCTGAACTTCACGATCAGCAAGGAACTTTGGCCCAAAAATGAATATACGTTATTATACTTTAACAAAAAAACGTTAATTCAACTTGGAAAAACCATCGATTTCAATGACAATATCAGATCTTAATTTATGTTGACTTTTTCAATTCAAAAGAGTCGGTCAGGAAAGTTCAATTCCAAAATTAATGGTAGTACCGAATAAACAATGTAAATCGCAAAATACTAAGTTTTTTAAACATACTATCAGAATAGCAAACTGATAAAAGAACGTGACCAGTAACTTTTCTTCGATTACAAAGCTCTTAGCTTCTAAAGAAGTCGTTTCTACTTGCATTACACCTAAGCCGGGACATTATTTTCACTCTTGAAACTTTATACAATACAGTTACGCAAGTCTCTTGAGAGATAATACAGGACTAGAAATATTTATTCCATCACTTTCAAATTAATAGCAATATGATTGATAAAATGATTCGTATCGAACTTATTTTAGACACAAGAGTGAGCCACGAATTTTTGTAAAAAACATCTGTTTTAATTCATTTTCCTCGTACTAATATAAGAGAGCTATACGTGATAACACGTTAAATATTTGAGTGATACAATAAACATTTTTAAAATACATACTGGACATGTTCACATATCTCAGAGATCAGTAGCCAATTACAGATCTATTTAAAAATGCAATTTACCACACAGAATCAATCAATTTTGATCATTCAAATCAGTCTTAATGATGTAAAAAGATAGAAGAAATTAAGAAATTAACAAATTGTAATAATCGAATATTTCTGAACTCACATATTTTACACCAATATATCTGTGCAAATTGTTTAATAATAATAAGAACTAAATGAAATAATACTTGTAAACAGTACAATCTTAAAAGCTTGTGTCAAAAGTCTACAATATAGATACTCTAAATTCTTTGACACCTATTGAATTCCTGTGAATTCTCCCTAATTGATTCCTTGAATTCTCATTGCATCATACATAGTACAAACATTTCACATGTTTATATTTACCTTTATTCTCCCATAACCCATGAACTAATAGGATTGTTAAGCGATCGAATATTGTGACAAAGCAACCAGGAACCGAGTTGCCCATGTTTCGTTTAACTATGGAACTTCGACTTCCACGATGCTTGCGTAAAGCAACTTTTGTTGAAATTTCGACGGCTTAACCAGCTTATCCAGACATGGGATACAAAATGGCCGACCAGATCGCGAATGCGCGATGGCTTCTCTAAACACGTTCGTGCTTTAATTCATTCGCGTTCACGTGCACACACGCGAGGGAATTTTTGTTGGCAGAAGACGGCTCGTTTACATATTTCCGGAAAAATCCTTGCACAGAACGTTTCCGAGGAACTCGTAAAATTCGCGAAATATTTCGTGTCGCGGAAAAAATGATGAAACCAGAAGCGCAAAATTTTGTAAAATTCATTGCACAGAATTTTTCACTCGTATGTAAAATATATTTAAAAATAGAAATATTTTAAGGTTTCAGTGTAAGAAGATATATTTTGAACGGTGATATTATTACAAGGCTGTTCGATTCTCCGCGGTGTCCTTGCGCAAAATTACGCTATCACGTCCTGATATCGCGGAAATTTCTCTCTCCTCTGGCTCCACTCATGATTCCATCCATTCGATATTATTCCGAGGGATCCCTTACCGAGGAGATTACGGTGTTATAAAATGTACATAAATGGGACGAGGGAACGTAAAAATCCGAAAACGATGGAGTCTAATGAAAGTTGTAAAACAGAAAATGAATCGATGAATGTTAAATGCGTACCTCCCATTCGTGCGTTCTTACTCAAATACCGTGTTTCCTTCAATCTTTAATAAAAATGCACCGCAAACGTAAATTATACGTGCCAACACAGAAAACACTATTAACTATATAATAACAACAATAAAATTTAGAGTATAATTTACAACAAGATTTTGGAGAAAAAGCTTCGTTGTTTCTCATGAATTGCTTTCATAATATTTTTCACAACTTGCAAGAATAAATTCTCGGATATTAAACGTAAGACAATTCAGATAATTGCATTACTTTGAATAATTCTCAAATACGAACCAAATTTCGTACGAAAACAAACATTAAAGCAGTATGCAAATAGTCTCTCATAATTCTGTTTTCGTTTAATTTGTGCCAGCATGAATTAACTTACTAATTAATTTGTCTGCTTAATACATTATATTTTATGTTAGTGATTCTAAATAGATCGAAAAGAATGTGGTTTCGTGTTGGTTTTAGTATATCCTAGATACTTGTACAGCTTTATATAGGTCTTATCAGTGATTCCATCGTACACGCATACCCGCAACAGATCGATCCTCGAAAAATAGAATCAAATCGAGGAGAAACCAAACATTATCAAGATTAAACACCCACGAATCACATTCTGACCGTGTTTCTCCATGTGCCATAAGCGTTCTTTCGATTACGCAGCCAGAACGGCCCTTCTGATTCCACTTCGTTACGGTTACGTGTTTCGTGTTTTTCTACGTTCTTTTTTATTCCCTTTCACGGTGCACGATTCGAACGAAATTATCCATGCAATCGAAATTCCACGAACGTTCGCAAAAAAGTGCCACACTTCGTATTATGAATTGTGGTAACGAGATTCGTAATGAAAAAGCAACCCTTTAGTGCACGATCGTCATGAATCTGATTGAAGTTGATAAAATGTATTAATACAAATTAGATGATTAATCATTCAATTATCAGATTTTACAGATTTGTAATCTGTAAGGAAACTATTGTTACGAAATTTACCAATTTCCTTACTGTATTTTTACAACTGACAATAGAGGGACTACACTGCTCAAAATAATTGGAGGATCGAGTGAAGTAAGGAATTGTTATTACTTGTAGATTACTAAATATTTTAGATTCTTCAATAGGTTGAATGAAGTGCATTTCTAGCGAAATAGATATTAGTGAGCGCAAAATATGTAGTTTTTCCTTTCTTAGCTCTTAGTTTATCGTTGTTAAATTTAGTTACATAATTAACATATTAACTGCCCAAATTCTCACTACTGAGGCTTCATCTTCTATTAATTTTCTTCTGTTAATAAAGTAACTATTTACATTTATTATTTGCTTCATTCCTCTACAATTAATATTATAATATAATAATATTCACAGGACTGTAAATGTTACTGTTCAAAAATTGAGTGCTTTTTTTGTACAACAGGATGATGTCGTGACCATCATGGCAATCAACATCCAAAAATATCTTCTAAATAGATTGGGCAGTATAAATTTCCATTGAATTATTGATTATACAAACCAGTGCATTCAAAATGCAACATTGAAACAAACATCCACAGTTATGTTTATCATTACATTATTCCTTTAAACGAAACAACTTCAGCCAAAGCAGTAAAAAATGCATAACTTCGAAAAAGGAGATCTTCAACCATGAAGGCCACAGGAAGTTACATTTTAAAAGCATTACGAGCTAAGAAGAAAAAAAAAGCGAAAGAGGTTTAGCAGGCAGTAAAGTAATTGGAAAGTTTTCTCTTAAAAGCAAAATTTCTTCGTGTAAAGTTTTTCTCGTTACACTCAACCGGAACGAATTAAAAAAATACTAAAATTCGTTTACCAAGTATTGAGAAAGCTAGGAAGTACGTATCGTTGGTTTGCCAGTAGAGTGACACATTGCAAAGATCGTTAATTTATCTGAAAGATAAAAATATATGTTAACCACAAAGTTTAACACAGACAATGTCAGAATACAAAATAGAGCTGTTTTAATCCTTTCTTTAATACTGAGCACTACTACAGAAAAATTCTACAGGATCATACATAACGGACATTAAGCAAGAATTTCCCACTAAAAATATAATTACTACAAACATTGCCCAAACAAAACAAGGGCCATATGAAACTGACATATTCATATTTACTCTCTAAGTCCGACTTTCCAATTTGTAATGTTTGCAATTGACAAATAATGGTAAAGCACACAGTTTTAAACTGCCCCAAATATACTATGTTCTGTTCGAAATTTCAAATTAAAGAAACTCTTAAGTGAAAATTTCAGTGATAACAAGCAAAATTTCAAAAGTAGTTCTCCTAAGAAACTGAATGCCCTGTAATAAAATTCAACTCTGCACAGTACAAACATCCTACAGTATCGTCGCTAATAACTAGACTTTGGATTTTTATGCAAAATGACATTTTATAAACTAATTTATAAAGACTTGAGCAAATTTAGGAATTTCTTTCTTTGTTTAAGAATAAAATAGAAAATTCATTGCTTCTGATGACAGTTTTGTCTTTTATTGTATTTCGGAGTGCCCTATAGGCTATAAATGCATAAAAACCGCAGGCTACTAATAACTAAACAAGCAATTGATGCAACATTAAAACTCTAAAAAAAATATTTTACTAGAGGCCCTCAAATCTACAAAAACCACACATTAAACTGTAAAAGAACAACAAATTTTGCATTGCTAAATGGTTAAGCATTTAATAATTTTCACCTACAAAGAATTTCGAAGGAACTTCCTGAACTTTTCTCTATTGTGTCACTTTTCTACGAAACCGACGATATATTTCCCGCAAAATATAAGAATTCTCTGCTGAAGGTCGTTCTCGTTACGAGTCCCTCAATTGGCACGTTATAGCTGATGTTCCGGGGCGCAATTGGGGCATCACGGTTTCGCCCGTCTGCAGCGGTGCATAATAAAGGGACGAATCCTTTTTTTTCTCTCTATCCCCTCCCCCTCGCTTACCCGCTATCGAAAGTTGCGGTATCAACAATCTCGAGCAGAACCGCGTCGGGGCTTCCCTCGATTCTCTTCGCTCTTGGCAATGCTCCACGCTCGCAAACGCGGGGCGACCGCCGCCGCCCCGTAATATGCAAATGAACACATAATCTCTAAAAGGTCGAGCGTCGAGACGGTGGAACGTTTACTTTTTTCCTGTTTTTTTTTTCTTTTGCTTTCCACCAGTGGCTTGCACCGACACGATGCATCAGACCGCGGGAAACCCCCGCTGAAAGTGCTGACCAGTGTTCTTGGCCTGTAACCGACAACGCGAATTTTTTAGGTAAATCCCGAATTTATTACGTAAATCGCGAACTTGCCGTTCCCCGTCTGACGAATCGTGAATTGATTACAGGAAACGCGAGAACTTTTTACACGAATCCCGAACTGTTTGAACGAATTTTCCCAGTTTCACTTGAAGATTCTCCCTGGAGAATTGCAAATTTCGCGGAAAGATTTCTGAAAATCCTTGATGATTTGAATGAATCGGGAAGTGTTTGAACAAATTTTCGCATTTAACTCGAACATTTTCTCGGGAGAATTGCAAATTTTATGGAAGAATTTCTGAAAATCCTTGATGATTTGAATGTGAGTGTACCAGAAAGTCTAAATTCTTGTTAAGTGCTTGGTGTTTGCAACTAGATTTTGTGAATACAATCTCGTTTTCTTTATGAACCGCAGCCCATTTTTACGCAAACATAAAGAAAAATAATTATTTCTTAAAAAAGTAATTTGTAAGAAGGCAAGCACACAATTGTTATTATAACATAGAAATGAACTATTGCTCAAATTGGTATGTGTCGAAAAAAATCGTGAAAATCATGTCCAGTTGAAAATTTATTGAATAAATCCCAAATTTGTTAGTTATTGTTTCCTGCACAATCTATGAACTTCGTAAATTTGGTAACTTTTTAATAATTATTATAAAAGTCTATTATTCATTATATTCCTTTTTTTTAAACGTATATATACGTATCTAAAAATATTAAGTGAACCTCTGAATTTCAGTGAGCGAAATTGAAAGAGACTAGAAATTGGCACAATTTAGCTATTAATATTGACTTCTTTGGCATATGGCTACACTTCTTTAAATTTCAGTTACGCGGAAAAATCAGATTTGCCAGGAAAGAACATTTCCAGGGGAAGATGGTGACTTATAAATTGCGACTAGGACGACCGTAACCCTCCTAACAGCTTGTTACGACCTAATAAAAAATAAATCTTAAGATAATTTTCAATCTAGTCTCCGATCGCTCTTCTTCCGTCCAACTAACCAGGCAGTTATGCATTTAAACTATCACCGTTTACATTATCCCTCTTACTTTGTAACCTATATCTACGTAAAAGTTTCAGGTCACTCGATCCTGTTCCTTATATTCTCTTTGCAAAGAAACGATCCCTCGAATTTTTTTCGTACATGTCATTGAAACACATTCAAGGGGAAATTAATCTTTCATGTAGTGACGAAAAATATTAATATTAACAACATGAAATTTTATTGGATTGTAACGTATGAAATTGTAACATTGGTTTAAAATGATAACAATAGAGTTATAATACTCTTAATTCTCTGATTGTAGAAATACTAAAATCAAGATTTTTGTAACCCTGAAAAAGGAAAGAAATGTTTATTTGAAAAAGTCAGGAGTGAGTCTTTCTATTCAAGGTCGATAGTCAAACGTGTGAGTAAAATGAACAGAAATGTTATATGTTACCATGCGATAAAATAAAATTCATAAAATCCCAAAATATGTTTCAGCTTTAATACAGAATATTCACGAACTATTATTTCTCCAAAACACAAAATGAATATTTTATCATTTAACAATAAAACTACGCATTTTTCAACTGAACAATTGCAAAACCAATAGGCCAGGGACGTCGGAAAAACGGTTGCGTTCTCAATTAAGAGAAACTATTCAGAAATTGTTAGGCCAAGGACATCCCTTGTGTAGCTGCTCTCTTGATCAAGACAAATGACCCGCGAATGCAAAGTCGATGTGTCGCTACCAAAGGCCACCATTTTCAATCAACCAGAATTGTTTCCAAATTGCTGTACCAAACTCGCCGTCAAGTGCCTCTTGTGTCGTAACTAACAAAACTTATATCCGAGTTAGTATTCAGAAAACTCGGTTTCATTCTCGATAAAGAAAAATTATTTCCGTGTCGCTAAGCCGCACTCGTTTCGGAGGGGCCATTTTTTCGACCACCGGAAGATTATCCTGAAAATGGCGCGATTAAGTTTACAACGGTCAATTTTCTCGTCGGCCGAAGAAATCGCTAGTCACTTCCATTTCGCGCCATTTTTCCCCGTAGACAATGACGTCCCCAGCAACAAGACTTCGATCAATTCGCCAGGGACTTCCGTCGACGGAGTTACGTGGTTACGATCGCTGTTTACATTTCCTCCGCGAGTCACGCCGCCCCTCGTGAACGCTACGAACAACAAACGGCACTCGATTACCGCACGACATCCGGCTGCTTCGTGGCATCAAACGTTGTAATTGCCGCTCGGACGTTCTCGTGACGACATTGATTCGTGCGACGGTGACATGCCCCGACGACGACGACAACGGTGATGTCGGTCGGGTTATGCACACACACACACACGGTTCGAACGCCACGCGAGCCACGCTTGTAAAATGGCCCCGCCTCGCAAGGGAACACCGCGAACGCTGACTCGCGGATTGGAATGAAAGTACGTGGGTTTATAAAGTGATTCGAGACAAGAATAACGGTGTGTTTCACTCGTGCTCAATCACCCTTTACGGGTGTGAAAACTAACCTCGAACTCAAATAGGCACTGTCACTTTTTCGCGTGTAACTATTGAAGCACAAGAGATGGAGGAAATGTTTCAAACGAAAGTTTAATGACACAATAAACGCTATAAACTTGCGTTAGAAAAATGTTGAAACAAGGTTTTAATTCTTGAAAAGGAATTTTTAAAACCTTTTTTATAGTAAGTTTTAATTCTTATAGAAATTTTAATAAACCAACAAAGTTTCATTTTGACCCGCGAATCACCGTTCGCAATGTTCCTTTGACAGTGGCGGATCCAGGAGCCTTCCTTAGTGGGGAGTGAGGGTGAATTCAGGAGCGTTTCTTGGGGAGTCCAAATGTGTAAAAGTACATAAGTACATTTTTTTAAATCATCTTTTGCAAGTATAAGTGACATAATATTTTTACATTTTATTATTCTTGGGGGGAATAGCCCTTATCGCCCTCTTTGGATCCGCCACTGCCGCGTCTTCTGGAACCGTCGAAGTGTACTCACGGCAATTGTCTTTCGCCTGTAATCTCGTGAATATCTGACGTGGAGAAACAAAGTGGCAGCGCAGGAACGTTTTCAGACAGTTGCCTTTTTAGTGGTTCTTGAGGAAAAGGGATTAAATGAATTGTAGAATACCACGTGAATAATGCGTACGGGAAAAAAAGATGGCAGTATCCGAACGTTTTCGGAGAGTTACTTTTTTTTAATCATTTTCGGGGAAAAAGGATTTAATACATTATACAGGCCGAGTCAATAAAAATTACCAGCAGCAATGGAGAATAACTGTACTGCACACTTTCAATGATTCTGTTTAAAGTACGTGTTCGAAGTCGTGGCCGTTTATATTCTCGACATTTGATATTCTAGTTACTATTTTGATATTCGAAACGCGTGTTTTTTCACGCTTAACTTTATCCGCGATAACACTATTTCGCTCCCAACGACTGTAAAAAGCTATCTGCCTTCAGTTTATATTACTTTAAACGGAATAATTGGACATAATTAATGTAATTACATTCCACGACTTTTCGTTTCATTTCGAGGTTCAAGGTAACCTGAAAGTCACCTTATTATAGGTCATTGAATTCGTCTCATTAGCGACTAGAAAGAACTACCAAAACATATACGATGTTCTTTAAAAAAATCAAATCACCTTGATATCTCAGAAAATATAAAATATTAAAAAATCAAACTGTATTATATCAACTGTAATACCCCGAATACAATAAATTTAATTTCTAACATTTTTTTATGAAGTCTATAGATAACGAGTTATTTATTTCGGTTGATAATTTTTATTCACTCACCCTGTATAATGTCGCATTAATAACTCGCGCGTAACAACAAAATAGCAATGCATGAACATTTATGGGTTATTAACGTTTTAATCACTTTCCAGGAAAAAGGATTAAATGAATTATAAAATCCCGCGGGAATACCTGACACGAGGAAAGAATATTGCGTGGCGCCAATGTTTTAGAACAGTTGCCTTTTTAGCTACTTTCTGGAAAATGGGATCAGATAAATTTTAGACAACGAAGAAGTGAAGTTTGATAACGACGAAGGATAAAAATGAGGTCAAGAAACGTGTCTTGAGTTTATGAAGGTACTCTGAAGGTTAATGTATTACTGAACGTTCCTTCCGAGAAAAAGCTAAAAGGGCGACTAACGGGAAACTTTCACGTCGTATTGTAATTTTGTAAAAAAAGAAGAGGTAACCGATTATTGACAATACTTCCTGTGTTATTTTATGTAGATTGTGCGATCTAGAAAATGACGACAATAATCAGCTTCTGGGTCTACTTTAAGGACAAAGATGAGTGCATAAATTTCGAATAATGCTTCCGGCTTTTGTTTTTTCATTCAAGTTTTTACGTATACATTTCAAGACCTTATTTCTTAACTAAATTGAACTTTGTACGGTTCAATTGTACGTTTAGGACAAAGAGAACTAAAATTGCGAATCGCTGTATCGGAAAAGATAAATATACATAATAGAAATAATTAGTTACAAATGTAAGTATTTCGAGTACAAATCCTTTTTCAATCTGTCTAAACTAATGATGACAATCAGTAGCTGAAACCTGAAAACAGGAAGAATCTCTCCCTTGCTAAAAAACAGAAGACTCCAGAAAATATTTCCATGAGCTTGTTAATTTCCTCTTCAAAATCAATTCATAAACATTTTCTTGTCGAGTCCTCCCAATTCTCAAAACAACTTTACACAATTCCAATTCACGTTCGAACACACAGAGCTCGCGTTAAACCCAACTTCTGCTCGAGTGTAGGCTCGCCTTAACACTTTGTCTGCCACGTCACCCAAACATGAGTGACACATACATTGCAAGGAGGCTAGACTATTCAAATACCGTTACGAACTTTTTGCGTAAACTTAATACTCAGTATAATTAAAAACAAGCCCCAGTATAATATTAAACATCCTTCATTAATTAAACGCACATATTTCCAACGATCTATGACTGAAAAAAAAAGAATGTGTGTCTGGTTACGTACGGCTGTTTTCACTGTGGCAGTCAACGTGTTAAAGATCTCTAACCGTAACAGGAACAAATAATGTCCGCCGCAAATCAGATTCAACTAAAGCACACCCGACGGCGCGGAACATCTTGCGGTCACGCAATGAATCAAGGGAAGAAAGTCAGCCCCGAGACGAGGGACACGATTTGCAAACTTACGGTTCTCGTACGATGATCTATTCCGTGTACACGAAGGAATCTTTTAAACTCGACGGATCGTTCCCTGTTTTCTGTATCTATATTGTAAACGTATGTATTCTGCTCCTTGCACAGTGCTAGACGTGTCGGTTTGTACATGTGTGTGTGTCTGTGTTTGTGTTTTTGTGTGTGTGTGTGTGTGTGTTCTATCGAAAGGGGTAGGTTCGGTTCGTGAGTTATAGAGGTGTGTGCGATGGTTTCGAGATGGGGGAATGGTCGGAGATGGAAACGGCCGTGGGCCAGGATAACTGGAACAGAGTGGGTTAGGCCTAGAAGTCGGACTGCGACGTGGCCAGGGCACTCTCGGCCGTTTCCTCGCGTCGTCATAAGGGCCTCGTCACTTCACCACACTCGCAGTACATCGGGTGACCTCGACGATCCACGCGATTGCTTATCGAGTGATCGCTGAAACAGAAAAAAAAAAGAGATATTGTATAGTTTAATTATCTGCTGCAGCGATTTCATACATATTCTGTCTGTGACCTTTGAAAAGGTTGTATTATTAGATTGGTCGAAAATAAATGGTACATCGATTCTATATTGATCGAAGCATTGTTCACAGCGATTCTATTTAATTGTATTGGTTGTTGCACATAAAATGATCGTTTTATTATTGCCACTTAATATCATATTGAACATTAAACAACCTTAATTGGATAAAGTACGATTAAATAGACTCTATACACGTTTTTCATTGAAATACAGGTCTTACATTCATATTATATTCATTGCAGAATAACATTTTTCATTGAAATGCAGATGTTATATTCATTGCTAATCTCTCTTCGATGGTAGGGCGAATACTTATGAGCGACGATATTATTCGAACCAGCTTGACAGACAATTTAGCACCAATCTCATATAGATTCGAGGCAATAAAATATTAACAACCGTTCAGAACACGACTGGCACACTGGACACCGCACCAAGACCTTTTTCCCGAGGTCCCGGAAAGATTAAATTCCCAGAACAATGCCGTCCACTCGTACGAAATGCAAATAATCCTCCTCACCGTTGACAGTCACGTCTCATAAAAGACCACGGGCGAACAATACGTTAGACTCTCCTTCAGACTCATACTTCAAAAGGGATCAATTTCCACGAACAATACCTCCGCGAAACGGGAATAATTTTCTATGCCCGCCATCCTGTGGATAGTCCCGACGTTGCTCACAATGGCCAACATAGCCGGGGATCGTCGCTGAAATTAACTTTCGCTCGCAGTCTCGGCTCACAGCCGGCCTCCCCCTGGAATCTCTGTCAATCCATTCATCCGGCTCAAAAATGCTTTAACCCAAATTCCGTGGATTGGTCCTCCTGATTACACCCTCCTCCCTCCCACCAAAGGACAAAGAATAGAGAGATTCGCCAAACCTCGCGGCCACAAAAAGGTCCATTGTCAGATCGAGGGGCGGACCGTCACGTGTGGAGACTTCCCTTGGAATCAGTGATGAAACCTGGTTGAATATGTGCTCGCGAATATCAAAAATTCATTTCATTGAGTTCGGTTTCATTGAATATTCATTTTCTGTTCTGAAAAGGTACTCGATGCCATTCAGACGCTTTTGAAACTTTTAATAGAAAGATCGGAAGTACGAAATTGTACTCGTAAATACTTCGAACTTCGCGAATATCGAATTTTATGGAGTATTCGAATTTTATGCAGTATATCCTATCAAAGTACTCACAGAACGTTGTTACTTATTGTGTCTTGCTTAAACATGTATAATAGTACTTCAAGATTTATTTTACATAATTGCGATGGATACAAGTGCATCTGAAATATTTAAATGAAATATAATCATTTGAATTATTCATTGAAACAATAACTTTAGAAAAAGTATGGAAATAACATTTTCATAAAGTATCAGAAATAATAATTAAACACATCTAGTAACAAGAAAATTAGTTATTTCAACTTTCATAATTCAAACACTTATTATAAATTTATAAACTCAAGTGAATGATTCAAATAATATTTCAATCGATATACAGATCATCCTTTCACATTCACAATTCTAATCTCCGATGCAATACCTAACTAATCACGTATTAATTAATACACTAATACTATTGCCTATTTATTACACAACTGGTTGTTTTGCATTCTCATGTAAGAAAACTTCGAAATAAACAAGCATCTCTTTCAGCAACTGTCCAATAAAAATAAAATATTCTAAAAATATTCATTGGGTTCTCCAGACTCCACCTTAACGATCTCTAACCCCACCGATACAGTACCTCCTGTAACTATTTTCATTTTCCACTAAAAAATACATTTGCATCCAGAACTAATGGTAAATACTGTTCTTGTACTTCGATATACTAATGCAGGATTCAAACAGACGTCCGTCAGCTTTCAATACCATTCACAATGTACCCGGTTCCGCCACTACCAAGATTTGCTGCACTACTGTTATACAAAGAGAATCTTTCGTCGATCCGTAGGTCCTAAGAATATTGCATATTCATATCTGAATGTTTCATCGCGATAAGACGTTCAATGGACGCATTTGTGCGCGGCGGATGTGCACGCCGCGGTGGCGTTTTATAATGCCACGGAGAAATTATTGCGAAAAGGACGGCGCAGCGTAGACAGAGGAGATGGAGTAGGAGGAGGCCGGGAGAAACCGGGAGGTCTGGCAGAAATTCACTGGGGGCAACTGTATCAAAAAGAAATTCTGAATATGATGTTACCATGACCTACATCGATGATGCCCCCACTCCCCGGTGAAAAGAACAGCGAATACAGGCCGGGCCATTGTTAGCGGGGTTGGAGACCGATCGTATCAGGACGATGCAACGAAGCTCGCCCAGTAGTTACGACCTGATAATGGTCAGACAACGCGGACTCTAGTGTTGCGTGCCGGGCATCGTTGTAGAACACGATGGAATTTTTAAGTTATTTACTTGTCCCTTGTCCGCACACACTCGGTAATGATTTCTGAGGAAATTGTTCACGGAGCTTCTACAATATTTCCATTACGGTTTTCGTTTCTATCAAGGTCCCGACAGCCCCGTAACTTTCAATCGTGTATATTATCTGATCTAAATCAGGTGGAATTAACGAATGTTATTGTGTAAGACACTACTGATTGATTCAATGGATAAATGAAGCTTAATCCTTGATTTGTAAGGTGAGGTCTGGAGAATCCCTTAGATATTTTTAGAATATTTTATTTTTATTGCACAGTTGCTGAGAGAGATGCTTGTTTATTTCGAAATTTTTTTCTATGAGGATGCAAAATAACCAGTTGTGTAATAAATAGATAATAGTATTTGTGTAGTAATTAGTAAGTAATGAGGTTTCCACCTTCTTAATTATGTGTGGTGAATTAACCATTAGAATGCTCACTTGAATTTTCCCCAATTAGCAGGTTAGAAATGAATTCGTTTGATGAATACGTCACATTTTCAGACCCTTTCACGATGCATCATCAACTTCACCAGCCGATCAGTGTGATTGTAGGCTGTACGTTCGAAACTTTCGTCATAGTTCGCTCCAACTAGACATTCAGAAAGAAACGTTTTAAAGCGGCAAGTAGTATGAGGTCGACCGTATACGGCCAGTAGTCACGGGTGTTTATGATCAGACCGCGCATACACCTCGACACCATTAAATCGATAACGAGGGTCATGGCCATGTCAATTCCCTCTACATATATCTCTTACTGAATCGTGTAAATTTTCTATCGAGATTTACTGTAACCGTGACAGTTATCGGGCTTAAACAGCGATATCGATAATCATGTTAGTTCGATCCGATCTATAGACCGAATATTGCTTCGTATACTGCGTCAATTATTCCGTATTATTGAAATTTATATATTATAAATCTCCGATACGATGGCGGTCGATGGGGAGATGGAAATTGCGGCACTCGGCGCTCACCGTGGAAATCCAGCATGACCTATTAATGGTTAATAATCGATCTGCTTGAACAGAAATTCCATTAGCGACGAGATGCGGATGCAATTTTAGTGGTGCATTCAAGCGACCGTACTGTTAATTTAAATTTTTACTGCGCTTTTTTTATATCGAAACCCGCCCCGAATAAATTGTTCTAACAGATACACGATTTTATAGGTTTTATAAAAATTGTGATTTTTATTTTCTAGTCTCTTTGCCGGGGTATATTCTCAGAGACAATTTTAAAAACACTAGGACCAGAACTATGTTTATATCGACAATTCTAAAGGTCCATAAACAAGAAATATTGTAACAAAAAAATCTCTCTTAATTTTTATCAAATATCCTCTTTTCATTGAATTTTACATATTTAAATGCAAGTGCAAAGAATCGTGGGACGAATAATTATACATCACTTAGACGTGTCATTTCTTATTTACAGCTTGGATATTTAAGAATTTTCAACACCCTTCTGTAAAATTTAAGATATGTCTCATCATCCAATTAAACACTTTCCTTCCCCTACCAATGACATACATTATTTTTCATATTCAAACTTATAATACTCACTATCAATGCACAAGATACTCCATTATTTGGGTGTCAACCAGAACATTGAAATTAATATCTTTCTTTTTGTTTCAGTGTTCTCATCCCAACGAGACGCTTTGTATACACATAACTTTCAGCTAAGTTTACACAAATGAACCCTTGTGTAGGCAACCGGATTCCCGGATACCTAGACACCCATTTCTAAATTTCTTTTCACAATTTTTTATATTCTCGTCTAAAACAACACTTGGTATATTATAGGAAGGAAAAACGACTAAGGGTTTCAGAAAAGTATGAAAGTAAAATTATCTATGTTTATCTAATCTGTCAGTATAGGAGTATTCCGATTACTCAAGAACCGTGAATATTTTGGTTGCCCATGCAAGGGTAAAAATGACTAAAAAATGAAAATTTAACGTCATACGACGTTATCATTTCTAATGAATGATAATTCATATTAATTGTACAAGCATTACATGAGAGATTGCGTCCAATTCATTTCACTTTGCAAGAAGCATCTATTAAAATGTCAATTCCCCTAACCAGAATTTCCATTTAACGCTAAATATGCGGCGCAATCGACTGATCTTGCCACGTTATGTTTTTACAGGGTTCTGCAAATGAAATTATTGGCACGCGTGCAACAATATATCGACGGGAACCATTATTCCAGCAGTCACGACACCACCGCTGTGAAACGAATCGTTCGTGACTGTCGCGAGACCGAAGAGATCGATCACGGAATAATTACGCTCGTTTCCACTCGGCTTGCAGTTACGTGTCAACATTATTATATCGGTAGATCGACGGTCGTATATTGATTTGTAGAAAAGCACGGTCGAGCCAGTTTGTCATAACTTCGAGGGAAAATGACACACGCATGGCATTCTTGGAATTGTGCACGACAAAACTAGTAATCATTCTTCTGCAGGATTATCAAATTATATAGAAGCACATATTGTCGTTAAGCAAAGTGGGCAATTTTACGTAAAATATTATACCAACTAACATATTATTTATAAACAATTAAATTGTTAAAATTAGAGACTAGGGGTAAATTAGAGACTTATGTAAATTCTGTCAATTTCTCAACGTGCATTGAAAGATTGACATTTTAATCCAAGTTCATAAATAAACTTCATAAAGATACATCTAACTTTTTCCTACGAAATATTATATCGAGGTGACTACATACGGCGAACAGATTTTTTTTTATTAGTGACACACTACAAAATTATAAGCTGTTTTTAAAATAACCATAAGTAATTTTTATTTTAACATGAAGAGGCAATAATATACAATTCAGGGTAAGCATCCATTGATAATTTAAGCAGCAAAACCAAAGATCTTCGTTACTTTTACGTCACTCTGTATATCTTACAAGGATCGTAAAGTGTCGGTGAATTGCCGCGAACGGCGAAAAGGCTGTTAAGTATAACGACGCCGTGAACTAGGGGGGGGGGGAAGAACACGTTCACGACCTTGTTAAAATCAAATTCGGGAAACAACCTCGTCCATGGGAGGCCTTATTAAATGCGTGATCCGAACGTGGATCCAATATCGCGGTCCTTGGACGCGTCGCGAGAAAGCGACTTCAAGATTTATATCCTTTTGCACCCGGTCGCTCGTAATCATAACTTCAATTCCGTCGAGGATACAAAACACGACGGCGCAAGGGCTCGCCTTTGTTCTCTTTCTTTCTCACCTATAACCGTTAACTCTCGCGAACGCCTCGCTGACATTCTGTAAAGGTCGGGGAGTCGAATTTAACGAGCATCCTTGTACAGGAGGATCCATCCGCAGGATTAACGACCCGCTGGATAGGTGAACAGCACATATAATTGAATGCCCCTTGATCGACAAATAACCGTGACAGGGTGATTGGAAGTTGAAATTATACAGGGTGTAAGAAAAGTGTTGTTGGTCCCTGCAATGGGTCACTCGTGAGGTGATTTGGAACAAGTTTTTCGGTAATTATTCACAATAAGGGACTCATCGGTTTAGTTGATTTTGAAATATGTTATCAAGGTCATCATTCTGAACAACTTTCGGCCTTAGTTTCCGAGATATTCAGGAAAATATGGTTCAATTTACATGATTCTTTGCAGGTTTCTATTTATTTGTGGGATCGGGACCTCCATACTCAAAAAACAAGTCCCTATTTTTTATATGATTAAAAATCAATTTCTGGATGCAGTCTTCCTGGATACTTCATAACTTAAGGAAGGAAAACAAGTTGACTGAATCGAAAAGTTTCTCACAGAAAGTCCGTGTGTTATAACTGATTGAAGTATATTTCATAGTGCTAGGATTCTTGGTTTGCTCTTCCTAATTTCTCGTAAGACGATCTCTTTATGTGAAATGTATGCTTCTTGAAATAGCGAATAACGATAATGCATGGGGGTAGGACCATAAATTTTGGGTTCAATTTCACACGAAAACCACAATACAAGCCAGCGGCCGTGTACATCAGCTGAGATCCTCGGCTTCCATCTATTCAGCTTATCTTAATCTATCGGATTTTCGTCGGGAATGTAGAGAACGATGGCCGCTCAATATAATAGAATCACGTGGATACATTCGAAAAGTTTAACTGAAGAAAATATGTAAGAATACTTATAATTTTACTCTCCATTATATTTTTCATACTTCCATTATAGGAAATCCAGCACACTATTTCTTAAAAACATTTTCTTTAAACTACGTCACATATTGAAAATATAACGTGTAATACGTTTAGAACATGTTAATTAAACTCCAGGTTACTCGAGAAACGAAAGAATTATATTTGCAATACTATTAGGCGTATATATTTGAGTAATCCACTATATTTTGCCAAATTTGAAATTAATCTTTCATAAAATAAAAAAAAAACTGCTACTACGAGAAAGATGCTGGAATATGTCCGGAATTCAAATTACAATATATTATAATTTTATTCAAACAAAATGGTACTAAAATACCTTAAAGAATACAATCTGCACAAATCCGCAGTGTTTCCAATTTTAATAGACGTGTAAATAATTCCTGCGATGATCGCGTCATCAGGTTTGATTGAATAATTTCTACCGGGGGTAGTAGAATACGAAAATATTATAATATAGGGGCACAACTTGAAATCCATCTCAATGCCAGAAGGTGATTGTCCTTGCCCTTGGTTAGCTCGCACGCACGGTAATCACGGAACATGAAAGCTCGCGTGACACCGCCAATTTAACCCTTTTACTTCCAAATTACTTAATAATTACCAAAAAGATATACTTTGGTCTACATTACCTGACATATGTATAAACGTTATATATAAATATATATATAGGAATTATTTTCTTATTTTTATATTTCAGATTTAGCACAAGAAATAATACTCAAAATAATATGCAACAAAAAGATTTTATTTTAAATAATATTTACAGCATTTTGCTTTAAGCAGAACCTGCTCTTCAAAAATCTAATCCGTGAGAGATCTTTGCTTGGGCCTATCTGATATTGTCACGTAAGAAAATAATCGTTCCACTAGTATGCAAGATGGAAGAGGGGTATTACTGTTCAGGAAAATGTCAACCAACCAAACCCAGACCTGGTCACCTGATACAATTTCGAAGAACAATTTCACAATTACTTTTAACAATAATTTCAACTGATTAGAAATTAAAATAACATGTTATTTGAAATAATATTTGAAATAATGCTATTTCAGACGTGATCACGGGCGTGGAAATAATTCTGAAATAAAATAACATGTGATTTGAAATAATATTACAAATAATATAATTTCAAAAGTGTCCAGGTCTGTTTGTTAGTTTTTAAGAAGTTCGGTTATCTTTAACAGAGAGCTTGTATTTTATTTCGTCATTCATAGGACGCACGCATATGGTTACAATGAGAACGAAAGGGTTGTGAGACTCGACACACCGTGTGCACGACATCCAGCGAATTTCGGCATGTTTCGCGTTGAAATTCCAAGCATTTCGGTTCCATCATTGATGAAGAGGCATCGTGTGTGCACGCATACCACGGTCAGAGCGCGATCCTAATAAATTTACCGCGCTAAAAGCTTTGCGCCTAGTCCGTACTGCGTTTGCCGGTCGGTCGACCGGCGATACTTCGCTTTGCGTTATTAATTTCACCGGGGCCCGTATTCCCCGGGTATTTAACGTGATTCTGGATATTCGGTAAATTATCTCCCGGGGAAACTATTACATGGTATTCAGATTACCCCGCTGCCAAGCCGATACGTGGACCGCATGATAAAACAGGTCCGCTATGTGAGTTCATTAACCCTTTCACAGCGGAATGAAAGGAGGAAATCTGATTATGAAAGGGGATTCGACAAGAAATTTCGAAACTGAACGTTTTACAGATAGTTTTGTTAATGTTGGGTTGAAACCTAAATAACTTCCTTCACAGGCAGTAGAGTATTACGACATAATAATTAAGGAGCAACGGTGATGGAGAATATTCAAATTGGATAAGGATCACTTGTTGATGATTCAGAACGTGGAATGCAATAGGAAAACAAGTAAATAAACCATAATTTTTTTAGTTAGAAGGCGACGCATTTTAAATTAGAAATATTTTCCCGATCTTTCACTGAGTTACAATGGTGTAAGACGTTGGAAAATTATAGTGAACATAAATTAAGTAGTATAAATCCTTGGCTTCGTCAGGATGTAGTGGCAAAATGTATTAGCCTGACAAAAATGTGAAGCACGAAAACGAAACTCATTTATGAATCGACGTAGTAATTACATTCGTATATGTTTGTCAATCCGATTCTTTATTCAGTTTTGGGAGTGTCATTGTTCTGGAACCAAAAGGATTCGTTATTCTTACCATTAAATTATTACCATTAAATTTCTAAGGAAATTTCACCCTGAAAAATATGTTGCTAGTTCAATTTGCGTTTATTCCATTCAAGTTCTTCATTATCAAAAACTCAAAATCCCAATTCGCACTAGTATAGTCTTTACATATGCTGAGATGGGGTGTGATGTCTGAGGTTCGAACAGTACAAATTTTCTCCTCGACATTTTCCCCTACCTTCAATCTCAACAGAGATATTCAGGTGACCTCTTTCTCGTGACTCATCTTATACATAATTTGTAACACTTTCCGAACAGCATCAAGCATTTCCCATTCGCAGATAATTTAATTCCGTCCAATATTCATTTATAAGCGCGAATATCGAGAAGCACTCTCGCTTTCGTTCTCCACCTCTAGGCCAGCTTAAATATTGAATACCCAAAACGGCGAAAGTGTAGATTGCCAATACACCGTCGAGGACTCGGATCGTTCCTGTCGGGGGAGTTAAAAATAAGTTCAAATCGTTTCGTTTTAATTCCGTAATTCCGATACCGATAGCCGCCAACCACTCCCCCCGTTCTCACCCCCCACCCTCCACCGCCCACCGAACGAGAAATTATGAGGTGATACTCGATATCGTACCGCGATATGGCCGAGACACTTCTGTTTTATTCAGTCTGCGTGGGCCGCTTCTGACGAGAATCTCTAAGGTACACTTTGCTTTTTCCCCTCTTCAGCCCCGCCGTCCCTCTCATAAATATTCAACGAAACGAAAGCGGTCCATCGCCGTGAAATTTTTCCCGCCCGTAACTTGTTCGCTATGCTTGAACAGTAGGGGCCTCGCGAGAACGCCCCGCGGAAGATGGCACGGTTTGAATCAAATTAGAAAAGCCTCTCATCTTATTGCCCTTTACGACATTAGAGACAAAGCCACCCCCAGTTCCCTGGAGGCTTTCAAATGGAGGAAATTTCAGCTACACCAGCTTCGAGAAGCTACATGGCAGGTTACGTACGAGGGAACCAAGCGACAATGTAATAATATGGATCTTTAGATAGCTGCCGGGAGAAATATTGTTACTAGATTGTGGATAATGAGTGCTTCTGGATTTCTTTTCTATCTAAAAAGGGTATAAGTTACGCAGTCAAAAACGTGTATCTATAAAAAATAAGTGTACGAAAGTGAGTAACTAATGTATACTCTCATATATGTAAATATAATACACTCTTGCACATCTGACATAAACCTCTTCTCCAGGTTCAATATAAAAAACGAAGTATTTTTAATTACCTTTCAGTTAAATACTAGGCAGTTGCTTAAATAACTTTCGTTTTCCTTTTTTGGATCTATGTCGATCGAAGACATTTTGCGATTAATGTCAGTCTATGATACGATCCTCATTAGCATTAAACGTAGTAACCGAAAATCAGTTTCACTACTGTTTTCATTATCGTTGCTATTTTACTAGTATTTAGTTATTTTTAGTGTTCTTGATAGAAGTTAGTAGACTGTGAAAATGGAAATTTGTCTACGCAAATATCTGCCATTTAATCAGCCATATTTTTTTCCCTGACAAGAAATTATAAGATAAACTAGATATTATGAACAGGAGGGTATAATCTCTGGATTAGAACTGTGAGTATAATCTCTAGATTAAACTTGGCATGTAAAAATATGGGTGGAAAGTTGCGTACAACGTTACGTCTAACAAGTTGTCAGCCGAAATCGGGGTTCACACGCACGGACTTTGGTAACTTCGAGAACTGACGTCAAGAAAGTTTCAGAAGATCGTTGACGTGCTTCTGAATGGAAGAAGTGAATTTGTGATTTTCTGACAGTTGTAAGGCAGTATGAGAGTCAGATATATAATTCATATAAACATATAACTCTATTCTCAGTTTGTTTCTAATAAAAGGAAAAACAAATCATGTCTATAATATTTTAATGAATTTCATACAAAATTTATACCTTTTGCGTGTTTCATCATGAAAATCCAAATTATTAATCACTTTATGAATGCCGTACTTGAAGAATCTACCTTAACTTATGTACAATTACTAATTATACACTAAAAAAATTTGAAGCTAAAGACAGTGTAAAAGTTACTGAAAAATCCTTTATGAAAATTATGTAAAAAAAACCGCGGTAATCTTTCAAACCGTCATGATTAACTGATTAAACCTGTCCACGTGATAGATTGTACCATTTATAGACTCCACACAATTCATCTTCCAGTTTGAATTCTTTAAAATAGAATGGATTACATAAAATCAACAATCGTCATTAAACAGTCACTTTAATTCAGCGTATATTACAAATTTTTCGCTTCGATTTTGCAGACATTAGTACGTTTGCATCGATAGTTCCTATGATTGACTTCTCCATCCTTTAACCCACGGAAGACGAATAGCCTGAGACGAACGCGGCAGACGAATGCATGGTCATTTTGGTTCGTAATAAATTTTCCCTTGGACACAGATTTTAAAAAGAAATTATGCATAAACTTTGTGTATATTTTCAAGTTTATACATTGCATTTACATATAACTACCAAAAATACGGCAATAATTACAGACAGGTCAAACTGACCTTCCATTCGCTGTACGAGGGTTAAAGATGATTACGAGTAGAAGGAATGTAAATAGTCACGAGTAGCATAACCATTAGACGGAATAATTAATCCACCATAATTGACACATTTAACTTTCGTAAATTTCTATATTTAATTCAATCGTTTGTTACGACTGTAGAAATTACCTAACAATGGTTGCATCACATTATTATCCGCATCAGTATACACGTATTTTTCATTGATCTACGAATGCTGTTAGATATTAAATCGGCATCGATTGAAAGGTACCCCCACTTTCCGAAAACAATAAGAAGGTAATTCGTAGGACAAAAGCGTCGCGAAATCTCGTGGCGAAAGGACGGTACAATGGACCCTCTCCCTTTTCTGTCATATCAGCTTCGGTTCAGCCCGCGTGCGTACACGCTCCTATCAGCACAGTCGTGCAAGCGCAGAAACGGGCGAGTTTTATTCCCGATAAAAGAATCAGCGATAACGGCAGGGGTGGGAGTGAGGTGTCCCTCGGTGCTGGGAGGGATGGAAAGCTCTGAAGAGGATCGATATATCTGTCTATGCTTATCCGATATTCTGCTTGTGGAATCGAATGGAATGGCTGCTGTCAGTCGGATTACGATGGTCCGTGAGGTCAGCGTCAAAAGTGTAGAACGTAAAATATGAAAAAAGAGAATATAAACTCTTGGTCGAAATTCATGTACAATAGAATCTTCATTATCCTAATGCTTCAAAATGTAAATTTTCTACTACCCTCATAATATCATGCATATTTTTGGAGGATCGATTCTGGGTATTTCAATAATGAAAAGTGTTTGTATATGCATACAATAACGTTTGTACGTATTGGAAAATCTGTTCTGTATCTGAAGGGAATTTATTTTATTATATATGTAGAGTGTATATGTGTTGTACTGTTTTTTTACCTCGTATTGTCTGTTACACTTTAATAGTCATGACAATAGGGATATATGCATTTCCAGGAAACTCCGATAATTTTTAATGTCAAAAGTAGAGAACATAAAATATGACAAAAAGGGAATATGAAATCGTGGTCGAAGTTTATATACAATAGAATCTTAATTATTCTAATGTTTCACAATTTGAATGTTTTACTACCTTTATAGAATATTGCACATTTTTGCAGCATCAATCCTATGCATTATTATAATGAAAAATGTTTCTATATGCATACAATACCATTTGTACTACATATTCGCAAATCTGTTGTGTATCTGAAGAGAATGTATGTTATAGGGTACACATATATTGCAAAATTTTTGTATCTCATATTGTTTGTTGCATTTTGATAGTCATGACAATATCCAATCATGCATTTCAATAAGACTTCAATAATTTTGAAAAGTTTTCCCAATTCATTTAAAATCTAGTAAGTGTCTTATCAATTATACATCAGAGTACACAAGTATTGACTAGAGTCTATATTTTTAATTATAAGTTTCTTTTTGGGGGAGTAAAACAATCAACTTGAGGCATCTTTAACACTAGAACTACCAGCGTTGAGTGTATGCTAAAATAAATTGTATAATATGTAATACAATGTAACAGAATATAGTATAATGTTTCTGTATGATAATGTCAATGAGTTGGCCTGCTTTGCCAACAGGCTTCTATAAATAACATTAAGAATTTACATTTCAGTTTATTCCTAGAAATTCCTAATCCCCTCCCTACAAGTAAGGGAACTAACTCAGAAACTGCCATAAAATCAAAATAAAAGGAGAAATGAAAAAATGGTAAACACGTCTCACAAGGTAATCGAAATTTGAAGTATATAGCAGGTATCATTTGGCCTTCTACCGTGTTTGTAGTCGGTCTGTAGAAAGTCTGGAGAAACAATCACAGAAGTGAGCATTCCATTACCTGCATTACCAGGAAGAAAGTTTCATGTTCGGAAGTGCAGCTTTGTTCAGTAGTGTATAGACCGTTCCACGGTGTAGTGTGACATTTTAATAAACGTAACTGCAGAAACCAGCTGCCAGTTACATTTGTATAATTAATAATGTAAACGAACAAACCGTGTGACACATAATTTTCAAGTACATTCTCGTTAACAAACAAAATATTATCTTTTATTTTATTTACGTTACATTTTCTGCATTTGAATTTTTCTGTTATATGAGTTAGTGTATACTTAATTTTTTGTTGCGACAATGTGTGTGTAGTGTTGTGTTCTTTTTAATATTTATGTGGATATTTGTGCGCAATAGAGGAAGCAATTCAACAGTAATTACACATCAATGGTAAGTTTTAAATCTTATGTAAATGAATATATTGTCTGTGAAAAAGTGAGACAATCCTGTATGTAATGTCCATCGATATCGGTTGATTGCATGCCTACTTCGATTCTAATACTTGTTTCGTGGCACAAAGAACGTTCATAGCTAAAAAATGAAGCTTTATCGAGATACATTATACAGGACATACGCGTAGAAACTTTTTTCATTACTTTAAAGCATAGCATCGATTCTCCAAAAGTGTTCCACATTTGGAAAGACCTTGCAGTATCTATGTATCTTCTTTCATTGGCATATTCTTTTTAATTGAAACATATAACCATAGTATATAACAAAGCAATTATAATAGGTAGGTGTGCACACATAAAATTCAAGACCATAAGATAGTCGGAAAATGTTCGGAAAACTTGTTACTACATTAACAATTAATTTGACCATCGATGACCTCCCTGGGTCTTTTATGGCACAAGCGAAATTTCGCGCTCTAATATCTCCGAAAAGAGGGATTGTTATTTAAAAAAACCTTTTAACATTCAACTTTAAAAAATATTGGATCATATAGTAGAGACCCTGGGAAGTATCCCTGATTTTTTTCAGTTTTTTTTAAAGCCTATAAGATAAAAAAAAATACGTCTGGATATAAATACCCAGGAGGGTCACGGAAGCTGTAAAAATAACGAATGTCACAGAGGGTTAAAATCATCTTACAAGGGAATAACGAAAATTATTTGTTACTCCACTCAATATATTTATTCTCAATGACAAAAACATACCACTTTGACACTTTAACAAGTTAGAACCCTGTCATTTAAAAAAAAATGAAATTTATATAACCCAACATTTCTCAAAATTCTCACATTTCTACCATTCTCACAGTTAATGGACATCAACCAAATTTACTCCAATTATAAATACTATATTAACATTTTTAGTTAGGATCAAAATATCCGCCATACATACGACACAAAAATCGAACAGTTAAACGAACATATTTTTTACGATATTGCCCCAGTTTCGGAGAATTTAGTAAGAAACGTGCTAAAGAGATCAGGAGAAGGGCGGGTACGAAATTGTAATCCAGGCAAAGGAAAAGATATCATCGTCGTCGAAACAGAGTACAGACTTCTCTCGATTATCGTCCCAAACTCAGGTCCACGCCGGGACAATAATCTTATTGGGAGAAATGCTTCAGACCCCGGTAAAATTCGTTTTTTTTGCCCGAAGCCCAAGCCTCGGCAACAAAAGCGGAGGGACAACAAAGTATGCGCTTGACAGGTTCCACGCCCCCCCCCCCCAGTGTTGGGGATAACGCCTGGACAATAATCGTGTAGAACAAGGTAGACGATAATCGAGAGGAGTCTGTACTCAGATTAACCATCACACGTCGCATCTGTACAATTCGTTTATTCGTATTCCAACAATATACTATAATTTACATACACTCGTCGAAGTAAACATGCGCGCATATCGTCGATACATTTCGCTCTCGTAGGCTGCCTCCCTTCTTCACCGTCCGCCATCTTGAAGCGAGCTCGCAGGAACGTGATCGCCAGGAATTCGCGTTGTCCAAACTTCCGCGGAGAACTCCCCGAATCGTCAACCGTATCCGTCCAGTTCCCGTGAAATCGCAACACGATCAATCCCCCAGTTCATCTGTGCGTCCCGATAATGAAATTCGCGTGGATTATCGATCTCCCGGTCGCGCGTCGGAAGTTTCTCAGGCGTTTGATTTCTTGCTACGGCGAGATGGAGCGTCGATCTGTCGAGAACAGGAAAATTCCACGAGATTTCATTCGAACCCCGATTTTTCGACACGGTTCTGCTTACGTGACGGATGCAAAGCACAGCGAGAAACAGAGTACGTTAGGTGCGTCGTTGCGATTGTATACATATCTGGATCTCAGAGCTAGAGTGTATTAAGTGACGTTTTCCAAATTTTAGAGGAGAGCAAATGAATGGTGCACAAACCTTGTAATTTTAGAATCGTTCGGCAAGAATTTAATGAGGAACAATTGTTACCTTCGAATTATTGAATAGAGTCAAGACAACTATCGATATGTAGAAATGGTGAACATTGCAACATTAACCTTCCGTTGTCACATTGGATAAAATTGAACCAAAATTTGATTTAGAAGTAAAATATTTTCGAGGCATCATTCAAAATGGTAATACTAACGCTATGTACTACTTATGTACCTTCTATACGATAAGGTTTGCAAGATTTGTTCACCAGCACAAATAATGCTTAATTTATTAATTGTGTATGTAAATTGTGCCCAACAGTTAACATTCGTGTGTCGGTGCAACGCGGAAACACAAAAGCGAACAGGAAAAAACAATCTCGGTGCATAATGCCATTGCAAACGTTTCTGCTTGAACGAATCACAATATTTGAAACGTTGTTCCGATGGCTTACCAATAACGCGTGGTCGCAAGTCTCATGATTTTGGCAATGTGGATGGAAGTAACTGAAAAACAAATCCCATCAGTAATTGCAGAAGTTTAGCACAATACACGGACACACATACACACACACACACTTAACAAACAAGATGTTCGATTATTTTTATAGGAAAGAACACAGATTTCGTGGAGTTTAATCGCATCATTTCCTTAGTCTATAATGGACTGAGATTTTTTACAATCTCATATATTCGCGCAGTATTTATGTAAATAAGTTACCAATGACGCAAGGGACGTTTTATTACCAGCAAATGTACCATTCACAAGCCAAAGTGATAAATTATACTTTTAAAATTTTTTCAAATTTTAGTGCGAAAACATTGGATTGATGATTAACCTTTTGTACTTAAAATAAATTTCCGTGATAATATTTGTGGAGTTCATCACTTTAACAAATGAACGCTTCAAATATCGACCAGTGAGAGAAATTTATACAGTTTCTCGAAATGTTTAGATATTTTAATGAAAACTGGTCGAAAAATATTATGAATGCTTTCTGCTGATGCATAATGCAAATATAAATATTAAATAGTGCGTTAATCCTTGTTAATAACATGTGACTAATGAAATGATTAAAAAATACAAAATATGGCAGCTTCCATTCTCATCGTCCGCCATATTTGTTGCTAGAATTGGATTGAGAATAACAACCTACTCTTGACGCCTAATGCATTCTATAATATTCTTTAAATATTATAAAGAAACACCAAGAAAACACTCTTTTTCTTTTCTCTGTACCATAAAATAATTATACATTCATTACAAATGTTATCTACTTGACTACATAATATGTGAAAAAACTTGAACAACTTTTAAACATTAGGCAGTTAGATTAAATGTATCTTTGATTTCAAAATGGCTTCTAACAATGAGTATCTCCATTTTTAGGAATACAAACTCACGTTTCACATATTCCTACTTAAAAACTACTTATCCTCTCCGAATCCTTCAATTCAACATCGTTCTAGCAAAAGCCAAAATCTTCTCTTAACATTCACCTTTTCATGAGTGCAATAATTTTATCTCGATAAACTGCACGAACATTTTTTCCAGCCGCATGATAAAATGCCTCAAAAGTGACAGCTAGTAGTTGTCGACCATCGAGGAAGCGTTTCGCGTCCTCGTCGTTGGAAACGTTCCATCGACGGAACTTAGTCTTCTTGAGGCAGTGATGCTCACATATAGATGAGAATAATTTGAACCGTGGCAGTATATGTATGCACGAAACGAGCCATTTTCGTGTCTCGCCTATATTTCGTGGATCCAATATCTTGGCATTCAGTAATACAGCGCATAAGACTTTTGTTGACAGTAAGCAAAAATTCCTCAATAGCTTGCTATAACGTATTTTTGCATTGTAGAGTATACTTTCTGTCCACGTAAGGGTTATTCTCGAAGGCCACTAATATATTTATTATAGTGGTGTATTCAGACCTTCAGGGGACAATGACGGTAAAACAGACGGTCGTTTTCCGAAACCCATATATCCTACATATTTATAATTCTAATCAAGTCAACCGAAAGTCAGACTAAATTTTGATTCACAATTTTAAATTGATCAACATATATTTCCTACACTTTTAATATAAACGATACTCTAATCGAGAAGAATATTACAATTAATTTGTTTTATCTTTGATTCTGATAATGAATGACCGCTTATGTTAAAGAAGTTTATTCTTGATCATTGATCTCGGCGGACAACCGTCGTTATTATTCTTTCCTTTGGATAATTTCATATTGATTTGCAAATTTATTCGGGGAACGTGGTCGGAATGGGGCATCGTGTTATGCAAACTAGATCACGTAGTCGCTAACGATTTTTAACCGTGTATTAAACCGATACCGAGTTGTCGATGCATGCACCGACGGACTCTGTTTGATCAGTAATCCAACCGTATAACGGACGACTGTTTTTTTTTCTCGATCGTTTGACCGCATCTCCAGTTTAAATATGGTGAATTGAAAAAGTGTTGGCAAAATATTGTTTATATATTGCGTATATATCAGAAATGTAGTTTGAGGACACTTAATTTCGACTAATGACGGAAAATAATACCGTTATTACTAAACTGTACTGATTTTCACGTTTGATTAAATTTTACAAACATCTACATGGTTAAAGTAAATAATATCAACTCTTGATATATATTATTAAACGTCGAAGTTTATACAAATATGTACAGAACTTCATGGGCCGATTTCCAATAACTGTAGTCAAAGAGAAATTTGTTTACTTTCTTTACTATTCCACCAAGTTCCAAATAAAATACAAACCTGTTTAACCTTTATCATGTTCTTACTACTGAATTCCAGAGAATTCTGTATCCTATAAATGCATAAAATCCGCAGTCTACTTATTATAATTATTTGTAATAAAGATTAGTTATCATGCTTTTCTTATTCCATTACATTTAACGGTATACACTTCTGAATCAGCCGAGCAATTTTTCGAACCTTCAGATTGTAGGCATGAAATCCTTTGCGGGCGTGTTTCAATGGAAACTGCAATGGAATTTACGGTGCGGACTAGGAAATTACAGTGCACGCGACGATTACATCGAATTCCTTCACGCAGAAACGAACCTTTGTCTTAGAAACGTGAAGGTCGACGTTATGTAAATTAATTCTCTTATCAGAGTGTATAACCTTCGTCATTCTTCGACGTTGAAAACAAAAGGAGCAAATCGATACACCAAATGGGGAAACGTAGCACCTTTCGCGTGCTGGAATCGTAACTGTAATCGAAATCTTAAACAGATACAAAACTATTCTACCGTTTCTCGATTGTTTCGTACACTAGTTTTAAACTTAATAAATACTTTACGAATTTAAAGCATAACTTCAAAATGTGTTAAGAGTAGGAATAGATATATTCGATACCTAAATGAGACAGGAAACATCTCTTCCAAACAGATTTCTTAAGAATGACAGTTACAGCAAGGGTAGATATTCATCAGTAGATTAACAGAAAAATATTCCGAAACTTATTTGGAATTTGCAATCCCCATGAATGTTGTTTATATATCTATCATTTAAATACACTTATTATTTCTTATTAATAAGAATACAATTTTTATAATTACTATATAATAATTTTCTCCGCGCTGGAAACACGATTCAAACCACTACGGAACGTATAGGGAGCCTTAAATCCAAGTTGTGTGGCTCATAATCTTCCATTTTCCCCCCGAAAAGTGGATTTCGAATGATTCGCGGATAAGCTCATTATTTACAACGGGATTTTGATGGCCGACAAAGGTTGCGAGAGTTCGGGGAAAAATTCAGGTTAACCAGCGATATATGTATAAAGCAACAGAGAGTCTCGAGGCCTTTACACGGAGGATTCCCGACGAATCCCTGACCTATATCCCTTAAAACATCATATCGCCATTACACGTGCCCCTGTACACGTGTGTGAACCTACACGTCGTGTGTGTGTGTGTGTGTGTCGTATCCTGGAAGGCAGATCTTCGAAATCACGGCGCATGGCTAGCCGTAAAGAAGTCTCGTTTCCGCCGTGGATAAGAGAACTTCCGCCACGGAAGGCCGGCTGCGCGCCACCGGTGAAATTCGATAAAAGTCCGGTCTGTAAAATTTTCGTGGCTGGCATACGACAAAAGCAGAGGGGACCTCCGGCACCTTTGATCTCGCGGAGCCAACCCTCCCACTCCCCCAAGGTGAATCTGATTTTCAGACGGAAGAATTTTTCCGCGACGCTTTGGCCCCGACCGTAACGCGCTTAGGCGTCGGGAAACTCCTTTGAGCACCGCTTCGTTTTTAACTTCTCCAGTCAGGGGACGTGCAAAATATTCTTTATCTGTTCAAGACTTTCCTCGGGGCCCACACAGGTCTACCGGGAATTTTCGTACGTTTTGAAAAGTCTGTGAAGTATATTGGGAACACTTTTGTTACACCCTGTATATTTAGAATCGATTTCTTTATTTCGTAGCTACTCGAGCTTCAGTCCCAATTTTCGGGTACTATTAAAGATTTTACTGTAACGCGTGTATCATTGGAACCAAAGCAGACATCCGGGCGTCCTATTTTCAGACATTCTTGTATGATGTATAACGTAATTGCGCCATTCACTTCTCCCGATGATTCTCGGCTTACAAACTTTTATTGCCTTCGCGGTGAGGGCGAAACGTGATACCAGAAGTAGATTTCACCGAGCTTGCGGTTTCCTTCGCCCCCGTTGGATACGCCGCCATGCGGCCTGATGGGAGGAATTAGAATCAACCGGCGGAGAGGGAACGTACGTGCACCTTTTTCCTTCCTGCCACGTTCGTGAGTACGAATTGCTCGGTAAACGGTTCTTTTAAGGAGGCCACAGTTAAGTCTTGCTCTCCATGGAAGCTTAATCCCCCGCTCGACAACGGCAATTACACGCGCTTATGACTGTTCTTGATGTTTTTACGAAGACTTCGGACTGAAACGTTTCATGTCAATATGGTGGAAGAGAATAGCTAGATAAAGTTTCTTTGTTTTATAGACGCGTAATGGCTACTGCCAATCTGAATTAATTTGCGAATCGTGTGATTTCTCGAATATGAATTCAAATGTTGGCATGATTATTAACAGATACGCTACCACTGCACAATGGCCTGAAAACACGTTTTTACTGACCAAAAGTCAATCTTTGAAGTTCAACATTTAGAAAATATTTTTCCTGCTATAAAGTAATAATACTTGAAACCTTCAAAATGTAAAACATTATTCATTTCAGATAATTGTATCATCGAGGATAACGTTCTGAAGGCAAAATGTTGAAATTCAAAGTGAAACTAATTATTCTAATTATTAATTATACGACAGTACATAAAAGATTTGAATTATAGATTTATACATATCGGTAATTATATTTCGATTAATTAATTGTATTTTAAGCGTTTTAGTAGAATTCGTGGATCAAGTCAATCAGTACATCAAAATGGGAACAGAAATAAAATGTATATAGTTCTAATTAGACTGTGGATTTTATGCATTTATAACATACTCAATTGTATGAAATTCAGTAGATCGAGAACTTCAATGAATTCCAATATAGTTGTATCTTTATATGGGACTTCGTAGAACCTTCAGTGCATTAAAGAAATTTCTGTTTAATTCTAATGTTTGGAAATAAATCTGTAAAAATTGATATTTGCATAAAGATCCGCAGTCTAGTCACAATACGAGTCAAAACTTTTACTTTTCTAGTTTACTGAATTGGTATACGTTATATGAATTCCGCATTATTTAGGTCATCGAATGAATTTATTTGAACCTGGAAAGGTTGTGTTCGTGACGTGAAATGTTGCATTTAGTGCAAAATCCAACTGGTTTCTCCGACGATACACCATCACGTGCAATCTAAATAGACGTATTCACGTGTGCGTTTCCGTGTATGTCACTCTATTTAGTGCGCATGGAAACGCAAGTCCAGTGGCAAACGTCTAATTAATAAAGCATAAACGTTCTTGCACAGTCACTGCCACGTATTAATTAACACGTCTATGGTTTAATTAAAATTCCGACGTGTAAGGGAGTTATCTGCACGATGACGTAATACGAACATCGATGGACGTTAACGATACGATACTCGTTGTGATTCTATGGCTAGTAAAAACTTAATTGCTCGAATTAATTAGTTCGTGGGATTTTGGATTTTAGGAATTTGTTACAATCCAATAATCTTTAACATTCATGTTTACTTGCTTAAAGTTTTTGTTGTTTCATTTTGAAGTACCCACTTCTGAGATTACATTTCAACGATACACTATACTGTACAGTGAAACTTAGAATTTTCCACGAGTAGTTGTCAGTGGTTCATTATAAATTTGAAAATTCAGGATCGTTTTAAGGCCATTTGTAGGTACTGTTACCATTTTATCAATAAACTGTGTAGGAATTGAAATACGTACAATAGATCCTTATGCGTAGTTTTCTTTCTTTCCTTCAATCATATACTTTTAGATGTTTTAAATCCAATTACATATTGTACGTATTTTATAGATTACTAACACTAATAGGTATGTACATACATAGTAAAACATTGTAATTCAACATTAACCAGGTACTGCAGTTACACAGAAAATAAAATATGAATCGGTAATTCGAATAAAAACAATACATTCTTATTATACATTAGATGTTTGAAATATTATATGTAACAGTAATTAATTCACTATAGTTCCAATATGGCGGCAAAACAATTTAGATTCAGAATATCATCCCAATCCTCTGTTTTTATTAACAATGGTAAATGATGAAAGGAACAAATAACGAATATTGTTAAAGTAGAATATTTATTTAAATTATTTCAAGAGGAATACAACGTTTTTAAAAAAATAGTGAACTACTTATTGGTACATCTAATATAATAGAAAGGGTAATAGTGTACAATTCAATTCGGTCGGTATCTCCGATTTTCTTCAAACTTAAATATGTTGTAAGGGGTTGTCTAAAAAGGCAACATATCATTTTTTAAAATGTCGCAAACAATTAAAAGTACCTTTAATTTCAAATTAAATTTGTAACCGAAACCTAATCTAAACGCAAATGTTAATTATTTGAACAAAATTATTCATAAATCCAGTTTCTAAATATTACATTTTAGACTGATCCTCAAATATTTTCACACCTACCTACCCTTTATTTTTAATAAATTATTCGAATGGATCTTGTTAAGTATGCGGCAACTGAAATGATACCTAACGCGGTCACGGAAAACAGCTGAAAGTAAGACAAAGCTCGAGCTGGCCAAGGAAAATTCGCGGAAAAATATTAAATAATTCCATCGTGAAACCCATTTCACCACGGTAATAAGCCACATTTTTCCCCCAAGAAGAAAAAAGAGCGAAAAAAGCGCGTTCCCGGTGAAATGGAAATCGGTCTTGTTAAATTCTTCCACGCAATATCACCTCGCGGCCATACTGTGTTTCCCTCGGATTTTCTGTAATAATGCGATGCAGCCTGCCGACCCCGGATAGAAGGCGAATGGGCGGGAAGGGATCAGAGAAAACTCAAGATAATTACGTGTTCAGGAGTGGCTCGCGTCCGATATCAGACCGCGAAACGGAACAAGAAGTTGGAACTCGAAACGACGCTGATCCTGAATTGGAACTCGTCCAGGAACTTTCGGCCAATAACAACTAGCCGAATGACCTTTGGCTGCCAGTCGAAGTTTATTTCATCGGCGAGAGTAATTTTCTTGCCGCGGTCGTTGACGATCTGGATCGATTTCGATCCCTTGGACGGTCGTGACTTAAGAACGTCGGAATGAAATAGATACGGGGGCTACTTCGTGTCGTTGCTAGATAATTTATAGAAAATAATTGGTTAAGGGATTCATTATACCAGTATCTATGCGCTAATATCATGACAGAAGTAATAATTAAATAGTAGAGTCGATGGAAAACAGACATCGTTCCACAATAAGTGTTCATTGGAAGTAGAAACAGAGGAAAGTGGTCAGACATATCATATGTCGCATTCTAAAACACGCGTACCTACTTGACAAATTATCAAACTTGATTTGTTTTTAAATATGAAAACAGATAAAATGACATTATTCTAAACTTTTGACACATTAATTTATGCTATAATCATTTTGAATATACTACGCAGCAAAGTTGGATAAATATTTTTCTAGTAATATTAAGTGAGTGCACAAGTTTTTATGTGTTTTTCTCTGAGATTAACAGTAATTTTAGTTATAATTTAATAATAATTTAATGAAATGCATAATACTTCTTTTATAATATGTGCATTTTCAATAGAAATTTATATTATAATAAAGAAATTTTGTTCATACTATTTATTGAATTTATATACTCGAATTATATTAACAAATTTACAGTTTACCACAGAGTGGAATAGATGTAATAGCTTCTCCGAACACACCATAAATATTTCTTACGGTGTTTGTAACGTTTATTCCTTTCATTTTTGAATTTCTTTTCAGTACCTCAATTTCCATTTTACTTTAAACAATGAAACACACTCAATTCGGTCACTTTTTTGTTCTAAATAACAATTCATTGTATCACACAGACATCCACACATAATAAGAATATAATTATTTATTGTTCCTTCAAATCATCTACCGAAGACCCATCGAAACTTTTGCATTGACCCATACAATAATGAAACGCAGTCATACCTTAAAGTCTCTACCTAAATATTAAACAGTTGACTCAATCGATCAGTTATTTAGGTACATTTCTACTCATTTAAAACGTACCATTATTTTCCTTCAAAATTTGTAATTCTCGAGTTTACTCCTACATTACATTACTTTTCATTCTTCTTAAAAAATTCCCCATTATCCACTTTTGCCCCCAGCAAATCGTGAAGAATAGTGATCCTAATCTTTTAAACGTTCCGCATAATTGTTCCAGTTCCGTTGAACGACTTGATGTACCGTTAACAACAAACACACTTAAGACCGTCGATAAATTCTCGTCGAATGCATTCGACGGGAAGTCCGTGTCGCCGATCCTACCCAAGGAAATTACAGATAAAATCGTCCCGCGGATGAAATACACCGCAAGAAATGCCTTTATAGCGAGAGATCCTGGAGTCACTGTAGAGTCACGAAGAACACTCGGACGGAATCTAGGGAGCATCGAAGCACTTCGAAACTTACATAAATAACACCTCCCCCCGGAGACTTACGAGGATTGCCGAGTCGCCCGTTCGGGAGGAAATTAACGGCGTCGTAATGCGAGGCAAACGACGAAGATCGGGAAATATTGTCGGGAATACCGTTGTTCGCACTATTGAAAACGTATTTCGACGGTTGTAAATTCTTCCCAGTTTCCCCAAGGATCGATCGCCGTAGAACATGGCTCCAGGTTCGATTCACGCTGACCCTTTTCCCAGAACGAATTATTGAATTATACGCTTGTAATTCGATACGTTTTGGTGGGTGGAGACCACGATGTCCGTGTGAACACTGTGTGTACGAGGTGTGACAATAAAGTTCCGAGAATAATTCATTTAACCCACCGTTTGTAACGTTGATCTCTCAAATACACTGGCCGAAATTGTTATAAAGTCACCATGTTTCTGACGAATTCTTATAATTCTTCCATACCAATGAAAAATTTGGCTTTGGTAGCATTTCGGGGTCAATTAAAGAAAGCGTACACATTGGTTAAAATATGAATATAAAATTTCTTTTAAAAAAAAATAATTAACAGAAAATAAACTGCGAAATTTGTATAAAGTCATTCGCTTTTTACATAAGTAAAGTTCAAAATGATCATTGTTTTTCTCTATTTCTGTATTAATACTTAGTGATACTAACTAATAAATTACTTTATTTGATATCGTTATAAGTGGAGTTATAGTTAGATTGCGGATGATTACTCGAATTGACATTTACATTCATTTTCGAAGCTGACAGTTGAATGAGAATTTATATTGTAGGTTCAGGATTTTAGTAAGATAATGTAATTGACAGCAGATGTTTATGTAAATACATATTTTTATAGAAAGTAGGTAAAGTTATGGAACCTAGGCAGAAATTTGTTTCATCATCAAAGGATCCGGAAAATATAGTTTATATTTTGCATATTTGCATATTGTATATATTTTGCACGTATGCATATATTTCGCATACGTGCATATTTGACTGGTAGCCTATCGCGACAGGAATAAGCGAAATAAATAAACCTCGTAAATCGAGCTGTATTGGTCGCACTACAGTCACATCAGTCGCATTGTTACGTTTATATTAAAGTGTAAGTGTGTTACTAAGTTCTGTCAAATCATTTAAACACACATTATCACATACCATCGCACCATCTTTTCAACGAGCTCCGCGGTATTAATTTACCAAAGAGCAATGGCTAATCGCGAGCTTATCGCGAGTACGCCGCAATAGTATTTTCATCTGCGACAGAGGTAATGAATATATGTTTTATTTCATGATATTTAATGAAAGAAAGGGTAAATATGGAAACGTACTAATATGAGTATTAGGTTAACGCAAACTCAGGATGCATAAGCAATTCGTGTTTGGAAATTTGACATGAAACCGGAGTTAAATTTGCAAAATCGGTCGGTTCAAATGTGGCACAATGGAATACTTAATCACGCGAACATTGGCCGTCCAAGAGTGCTCTCAATTATTCAAGCATCCATTAACATATTGACTGAACTAATTTACTAGGGGAGAATTGGCGTTAACCACTTTTTCGTAACAATTCCTAACACATTCGATGTTGTATTTTTTTATGTCGAATTAAAAATTAATTTTCATGGTGACACGTCAAATAAAACATATTTTATCAGGATCCAAATTTCATCAGAACACGTGTTAGGTTCTAGAAGGTTAAAAAAATGTGTATTAAAAATAATGTATGATTATATTGAGTTATAAAGTTTCCATTTCGTCAAAAAAAGAGTTGTAATTCTATCATAATTTTGCAAGTATAACATGTAGTATCCAACATGTTAAATCAATCTAACAGTAACCAAACGAATCTAGATATCAACAAATCGGTTAACATTATAATCTCTAATATGTAAATAAGACGGCCGTTTAACTACGATTAATTTCATTAATTCGAGTAGCAGAGACAGCGACGTTTAAATGCAACATTAAACAGATACGTTCTTTCTCTTTTCCTCGAGAACTTAGTGTCATCATGGGCAATGTCGGATCCCTTAACTGATTTCTCGAACCACGAACGTAATATAATTAAACAACGAAAATACGAGTGGCTGGGCTGGTTCACTCTCTATTGCGTTCATTTCAACCAGTGCTTACAACCACGTCTAGGTAGACAGTACAATTAATCTAGCAGACTAACCGCAGAATTTCATTTGGGCATCGCCGGCTGAGTTTCACGAAACACCTCTGTTCCAAATTCAAGACCGACTAATAGATGTTCCTGTCGTTTGGTTGTTACTTTTCCTGAGAACTTTGAACATCAAATCGGAATTTAGTCAAGACGGTTGCAAGCGTATCGTTTAATTTAGTTCAACACTTTACTGTCAAATATTATACAATCATCCTTAAATGCAGTTTTGGTTTCCTGTTAGTTCTATTTAGTATTTTGTGCATGATTTTGATACTTTTTCTTAAAAAATATGAATTTAATTAAGTATATGTAGGCGAAGAATAATTGTTATGATTGCATTTCGTTGACTACTTTTACGTTGCGAATATAACATAATACGTAAAAATCACAGGAAAATGAAGTTTAAAAGGAAGGAAATATTCAGACAAATTTTCATAAATATACTATGTGAATATATGCGTAACAGCTTTTGGAAATTTGAGTTTTCGTAATTTCACAAAATGAATAAAAAATAATATTAACACATTTATACACATTTAAAGTAAATATCACTGTACATTCTGAATATTATATTTAGAATATATCTCAATATATCTCAATGAAAGTGTCTCTTTAACTCCTCAGGGACGACGCAAGTTTCCTGTTCCTATCCGTTCGGCCGACGGTATGTGGTGTCACGAACATTATTACAATCTATTAATAAAGCAAATTTTGAGATATTTTTCATAGCTATATTTAATTTAAGAGTGCATTGATGGGTTAATTGACGGAACACTTAAATAATAACATAATGATGACCAAAATCAGTCAATAATTAAATTCTCACTGTCTTTAGAAAAACACGATCATCGAGACATTCAAACTTAGGATTAACATCTCGAGCCGAGAGTCAGTATAACATCACTGTTTGTCAGATATAACATAAATATATTATTATAAGTTGATGTTTCATGTGTTATTAATACAAAATAGGGACCTCTCCCTGTCAGTACCAAGGAGCCTTCTAACACTCATCGAGGATTTACTCTATTGTGCACATTATTCTCTTACTAAATCGATAATAAAAGAGAATACATGTTTGTTTGTCAAGTTTTTGTAAAATAAGTCGCCATAAATTTGCCAGTACATTATTATCAGCTTAAGAGATTAATTATCATTTTCATCGTCACACAACCACGGCAAAATACTTGTCGTCCGCCCACATTTATCGGTCAGATGTTCACCGTTGAAAGTATGTATAGTGACTGAAGATGACGTAGTACAGACGTATTTAGAATTACATAGACGAAGAGTTTCAACCACAGAGTGGAACTCTTTGAATAAGTCACGATCGAGGAAACGGAATATGCGTATGACCGTACGGTTATGGACACAAGTTATTTCCAGAAGGCGACCTCTGCGATGAATCACTTCCAGACTGGTCGAACATCTAAAGCGGGCTATAATCACTTTCACTCGTTCATTTCAGTGATCGCAAAATTTTTTCCGTGCATTTGTATTTTTTTTTCTCGTTTTAAAAGGGTTGTTGCTCTGGAGTTGCTCTCGAAAGTAAAGCTCATTGTCGCTGAGAGCGATTTTACGATAGTTGCTAGCTTCTACTCTCGAGAGTATAACTCTCGAAAGTCTACTCCCATGCGGACACCGCGCCAGGAGGTGTAAGAAGTGTAATTAGAGAAAATCTCTCTCGTGTCTCTTCTCTTAATTATACAGAGTTTGTTCAAATTATATTAACACTTATACAAGCTGTAGCTTTTCCGAGAGCTGAATTTGAAACGATATTGTTGCGTCGAGGAATTCCGCCCCACGACATTTTAATTCTCTTATCTAAAATTGTAACTTAAGACAATAAACTATTTATTTACAGGTCTTTATATGGCGTAATACAAGAAACACGAGAAAAGTCCGCACTTAATACGGCTTGCACGTTTGGTATCGTATCCAACTGAAGCCTCATTATAGTTAGAATTATTTCTTTCCGACAAACAATTTTTTTTAACGCTATAGTTATTTCTTGTAAATCAAGAAAACGGGGAAATTAAGAACATTAAATATAAAAATTGTTCATAAATAAAAACGAATATTTATTAAACAATTCTTAAATATTATTCTTTGCAGAAATTTCTTTGCTGAAATTGAAACTTTTTCTCAAATGTTCACTATTTCATTAAAAAAACAATATTTTAAAATACTTATCCTTATTTCTGTAGCCAATTTCATGTAGGTCAACAAAAAATTGTCAAAATGGCACTATACTTTCGGACCGTTAAATTGGTCTTGCCCCTTAATTTATTAACGCCATAGTTATGAAATTTTATTCTTACGAACCCGCCTCTACCCCAGGCTACCCTACTAATCTAAAACCCCCAATAAAAGATACAATCTTCCCTTAATTTCTCACTTTTCGTACACAGTTCTTGCAACCCGTGAATTAATGTAAACATCCGCTATGTGGTACCTAGTAATTTATACCGTTACAGTTCTCAATCCTCTCCGATGAACAAACCGAACACACGATAAACAGAAATTCACCTTTTGGATCGTCGTGTATACTTTTGCTAGGTAATGAAACGGTTTCGCGTGTAACACGAACATCATTAAAATTCGAGTCGACGCGGGGTGTCGCGCGATGTCAGCCGCCCGGTTGGTAACGTAACCTCAGACTGTACCGGACGTTAATAAACAACGGACGTATCTATACACACCGGGAACACTATGCCAACGGACACACTTCATCAAACCGCCCGCGTCCCAGCGACGTCACACGATAAACCAGTTAGTCTCGCCGCGCGGCTTTGTCGAATCTATCACTTTAACGCCGCCCGAAATTTGGCGGACACGTCGCGATGATCGACCGATCGGCTCGGTTTACACATGATTCTCCCATTATCCCTGTGATCGGGGAGCCGGTGTTTGCTGATGCTACCCACGGGAAACAGTGATTCCATAATTACCCGGGATTCATTTGTCGGGCAATTACAGTCACATCTTTGCGGGATAATCAATCGAAATGAGAATCCTAATGTTTAATGGATACTTTGGAATATTAGGTTTGTCGAAAAGTTTGGTTGTGTCATTCAGACTTGTATAGAGGGTGTTAAGTTTAGAACGAGAATCTAAATTATTTCCACTACTATTGAAGGTAAAAAAAAAAAAGACTGAATAGGATGTATATGGTTGGAAGACATCTGTTGGTGATTAATCATTTACATTCCCAAATTATTTAAAAATTACCAAAGAAATACTTTGTTGTATTTTTGTATATACTATGTGATATATAAATGATTCGCATGAACATTTTGCAACCGTTTAATTCCGTTTTTCATTCATACATGAAACTCACTGGCGGGCAACGGCGGAAAAACCTGCAAGTTTGTGAGGGTCTCTAGGCCCCCACCGGGGCGCCACAAAGTTGCAGGCTTTTCCGCCATCTTCGATTCAGAAAAGTGCCGGAAAAATTTGGGAATTTATGGGACATTTAGTGACGCCCCCACCACTTTGGTGGCGAAAATTGGAGCTAATTTTGGTCAAACAGTTTTGGCCGTTTCTCGCGCTTTTTTAAAAGTGTTGGGAATGTATTATTTTGCTATTATTTATTGTTTTATATTATATTTTTGGTAAATTGAAATTAGAAATGGGAGTGAAAATAGTGCAGGATTAATGCGTAACGCATATGTATGATTTGACTGTTTTTTACTGAAAAGTTGTAAGAAAAATGTACAATTTACAATGGTATTTGTATAAATTTAATAACAATTGCCTTAAATACTACTTATACATAATACTACTTAATATAAAGGCAACATTTTCGACTGGCTGACACACGATTAGGTTGCTTCTATGTTTGTTTAAAAGAAACATAAATGATTATTAATCTATACGAGTGATACTCTAGTTTAGAATAAAATGCGCGGGAAGGGTCAAGGAATCCCAGTACACAAATATGTCGTGACGTTTCCTGCTTCGTATCGCCACCACAGGAACCCGCGGCTGCCTGCCACTTGCCCGTGCCATCACTGGGTTAGACCACCTCATATATCCATTTACGCGATCTGTTGAATTTCTAATGTTGCCAATTAGATGAAAGCTTGGAGATAATGAAATTAGGAGAACGAACTGTCGCGCGAAGTTGAGAAAGAAAATCGTCCATATTTCCGCCGTGGCTAACTCTAGCCAGTTGATTAGTTTTTCACTCGGCTTGTGTGCATTCACGTCGACTGAAACATCGAGCTCTTTCTCGAGCGACTATTCTGTCAGATAACAAGCCAAGCATGCTTGTAGAAGGAACATCGGCTTCAACAAGCTCTCCGCGAATAATAAAGATTTCGCTCATCCGTGCATTTTACGTATCTCTGAAATTGTAACTGAAATCAGTTACCTTCTGTTAATCCATTGAATTAATACTAATTCAACCCTGGACAAATTTCATTCCACTATTTTGAAGAATCAGATTTTTCCATGCGAGTAATATTTTAACTCTAATGGAGATGTTTAACCTTGTTCTCCGTACTTGTACTTCACGTTTATATCTCGTTGAATAAAATTATTTCAAATTCTGAAATAATTTGTGCTTAAGAAATGAAAAATACGCAAAAAGTAGACGTGAAATGTAAATACGTTGGATACCAAAAACAAATATTCAAAAATACAATATCTATTGAAATATAATCTTCATTTCAGGGCATATAGACCCGAGAAGAATAATAGGGATAATGTACTCCAGTATTTCAATGTTTCAAATAGATTACTCTCCTGGTTTATACATTATTCGCAAATTTTCTAATATTTGGAGTATTATTCCGTAATAATTGTTTTATTACGAACAACAATGTACCATTTTGTAATGAATTAAAAGATGAAGCTTGAACATATTAAAAAACATAGCAAAGAAGCAATTAATCGAGCCTTGATACGTCTACAAAAATCTGAATGGTCTGTATTTAATCTGCGAATAGATTATGATTGGAATACAGAGCTAAATCCAACGGGGACGCCCACTGTCGGGAACATTATAAAAAATTCAGACAGGTACTCTCGGTATCGTCGAAATCATTAATGTTCCTCACGGGACGGAGTTTGGAATTTCCTTGGGGTTTTACTTAATACTGCATTATCGAAACTCGTCGTGACATTGTGCCATTCAATCTGACTTGGATTTCGTAATTTGATAATTCTTGCTAGTCTTTTTAAGTGATGAAGAATACATTCAAATCCCGGTCATTCGAAAGAAAAATTTTGGTAATACCAAAATTGTACCTCATAGTAGAAAATAATATTTGGGAGATAGTAAAATCGACGAAAATAGGCAGTAGTGTGGCACCGTTAATGTCTATAACGAGTAGCAATAGTCAATGAACAGCCAGACACATTAACCATTGTATCCTAAAGCACGATTACTTTTCAAGTCTGGTTTCTTTGACAATAAAAACAAATACATATAGAAGATTATTATTTTGCATTTTGAACACGTTACCCAATGCAGACCATTTCGAATTATACCATATTACAGATTGGTCGAAATTTCATACGAATAATAAAATAGTAAGACGCATTCATTTAGGAATTTTATTGTAATGTTTAAACAGTCGAGGTCGCCTTTAAAAAGACGCGAATGCATGGTGCAATTCCAAAGTTAATTATTTCAGAAACGTAGTCCTTTTTCTTCGGTTTATTCCTTTAAGCCTCGCGCACTGCTCAATAAATTATTGCATTAATATTCTTCGAATCAAATTGTGCCCGACTTATAATGGAGTTAAGGAAATACATATATTTGCCTTTCGCTAGATTATATTAGATCGTTACAAATGAAATCGCCGGTTTTCACAAATTAAACTTTCCACATTTCTAAATTAGTTTTGTTTTTACAAATGACGGCTTAGTTGTATCGTTTGTGATGTAAATGCCTCACAAGTAGATATGCGTGTATAATTTAATTGATTTTAATTGTCTTTCCTTTAAAAAAATCGTGTTTCCTTCGTCATGAATAAAAATAATTAATAATTTGGTAATGGCCGTTTCATTTCTTGTTAAAATGACTTAAAAATGTCAAAATTGAATTTAAAATTTCTATAATAGCATCTATAATTAAGAATCAAACATTGACTTGGAATAACCGAGCACCCCATACAATTGTTTGGAAGATGTAAAACAGATACTGACGCGAGAATCGAATTCCCGTTTAGTAAGTTATGGCGAAAGCGGCCGGAAACGATTTTCAATCTACCGTAGACGGAACCTGGATTACGACAGTTTCGGATGTCGTTACATCGCCGCATAGAAACTGCATGAATGAAAGCGCAATTTGATCGGGCAAGAACAATCTGGGACATCCGTTCCGTCCCGAAGATTTAATGAAGCCTAAGGCGGCTGCAATTTGCGGCAGAACACGTCCACGGGTACGCCGAGGATGAAACTAGATCGATTTCTACTTTTTTTTCTCTTGACATCGATTAAGGTAGCTCGCGTAAATTTTTAATAATTATAAATTTAGTTGAAAATTTAACAGAACCTTCTAAAAGGCTTCAACTTTTGCTTGGTACCGAAAAATTGCAAAAAAATAATATTTGCAAATGAACATTTGTTTATGCATGTGTAAGTAGTAAGTCTTAATAATAACCAGATTGTGGACTAGGATTATACTGAAATTAAAATGAAAAGAAAGAAATTATAAACCCCTATTGTTTGAGGGTTTAAACCATCATATCTTAAGGGTTTGTTAAGTCAAGAATAAAATGAAGGATTTATTAGTTCATATTGTAATATTTGTTTCTCCCTCTTTTAAACATCTAGATAATATTATAAATGCATAAAAACAACGGTGTGCTAATGACAGTAATATTTATCTTAGGTGATTTGTAAAGTATATCACAGATGAAATATAATTTCTGTCTGAAATAAAACGAGATCAGATGTGACAAACAATTCACCTATAAATATAAATTTTGTGAAATGCTTTATCCGTAATATTATCAAGTTCCATGAAATTTCATCGAACAATTTCCGCTGAGATTCCGTCTCCATTCAAAGACAATATACAGTGACATTTTATTCGAAGTTTAACTTCACTTATCTCGAAACGTGCTCTAAATGCAAAATACGACTAATCAGAAAAACGTAACTTTCTGTCCTTTCATTTTTCTTTCGTGACTTTACGTTACCACAGACGGGATCGAGTATCGCTGGAAGATCTAGCTCGGAAGGAATTAACAGATAGCCATCGGATCTTTTCATCCGCAACAAGGCTCGCCTCGTTGCTCCCGTTTAGAAGGAGGGATCGTTACCCGGAGTTTTCAATTCAGCTTATGTACTGTTGTGTCGAATGTAATAATCGACGTCGTGTCATACGACAAATTAATATTGTGCGACTGGTGAAAAATTGATTTTAAAATAATTTACGACTCAGTGAAGGTACCATATAAAATTTATTTACTGCAAGATATGGTCACGATTGATTGGTTTGATATCGTGTGTTCGTGTGTCGTGCGAATAACTCCATATATAGGTTTTGTCAACACTCTCTGTCTCTCTCACTTTAACTGTAGGTCGCGAGGTGACGATAGATCGCTGGTTGGAAATTCCTACTGGGCCATTGGCCTTTTGTTATTTGGTGATCTATCGGTCAGCTGTCGATACAAAACAGTGCACTCACACACGCAATCATACCGGACACATACGCCTGAACCGAGCGAGTGACCTTCGAAATGTTTTCATTTTGAGTCTTTGACACGTCGCTCGGTCAGCTGCCTCTACAAAACATATCTACGGTTGCGAACAACAATTTGTATAATATAGGACGAAGTTGCGAAACTATAAGTCGTATAATTACATGCCGAAACATGCACCTTCTTTCGATTGATTGCATAATACCGTCGTAATGCAGTCGAGCTAATAGATTACGTATCCACCCGGCAAACGAAACTTCTCGGAGCGCTTTGGAAATTGAAGAACGTCAGGGCGATGGATGCGGTAACGTGTACATAACCTCGATACGGATTTTAACTCGTACTTTAAGCAATTTCTTGTGCAATTATTGACATTCTTTTCAGTTCTGCTACACAAGATCCCGGGTAGCGTCTACGGGCCTCAGGATTTCAGCTCCTCGGGGATCAACATGCTCGATAAGTGGCCCGAATTTCCTGGAAGCTACAGTGGGTAGCTTAATTCATGAAACTCTATGAACGATCGAAATTTCTTGAGGCTTTATTCGGTAACATAATTTTAGTGCCCCTTTAATCACCGTTCATCACAAGACCCCTACCATTTTATTTTAACATTGAACCTAGATGTAATACACTACTGGCAAAAGTATGAGACCAGGTCTGATAATTAAAAAATAGAAAAATATTATTCTACGAAGATTTAATGAAATTTATTAAGGATTTACTATTGCATCAATCATGAGCTATGGTCCTATGCTTTTGGTCGTTAGTGTATTTCATCGAAATTTAAAGCTTCTAAGAACAGGAAAAAATTTACCAATCACTCAGATTATCCCCATATTCCAAAGACGATTATTTCTCGAACAAAATGAGATATTCAGAGAAATTTCGCAACGGGACGATTGCGTAGAAACGAACGGAATCCTCGGAGAATCATCCCTCCTATAATTATCAGTGTTACTTCTTATTTTCTCGAAACCCTACGACCGTAATTTTCGATGGATTCAATCCTGAAATACGACTCAGCGCTGGACCCCGGACTGTCCTGAATTTCCAAGGAGCTCCGTAACTGTCAGAGCTCTAAGTAAGACCCTTTTCGTCGCATGACTCGTAGCCGAATTAAATTTCTGTGCTTATTTTTACGAGGCGGGTCGTAATACTGGACCTCTGCAATGGACATAGCCGGGCCTGGATGATGCAGTCGGCGTTGACATTGTGCACCGAAATAATTCCGGGGTAATCAGAAAAGTAATTTCCTATCTGAATCGAGAATTATTAAAGCCGTAACGTCTGTTGCGCCAATGGAATTGTTCGAAATGAAACCTGTGTGCCGCTTTAATCCATCCCATCATCCGATGTGTAATTGAAAATGAAATTTTGATTCCGTGTCGTTCGACGCGCAGAATGTTTTCGAACTATCCATGGAAAATACGGTAATTAAACGAAATTGTAAATGTTGATACTCTAAATCGCTTGAAAAATAATTTTCTATATACAGAATTCTAGAAAAAAAATAGTGGATTACTTATTCGTATACCAAATAGTACACGATTCGAGAATACGCCACAATCTCGAGAAAATATTCCTTTACAGTAATACGAATTCCTGTAACTTGTTACGTGAAACGTTGAGCCTACTCAAATTTCCTCGCGAGACGCTCGCCCAATATCGCAAGCCAACAATTTCGACGTTAGAAATGGAAGAAACGTTTCCAATACTGGTTCAATATATGGATTTTCCGGGAACGTCCCGAACGTCGCCATTGGTTCATCCAGTGGCGTCTAAGGCGAGTCTGACACGAGCGTAATAAACGAGCAGGACACGTTCTCGAGCAGCTCGATAGAGGCAACAGTAGACTGTTGACGAAACCTTTGCTTGCACAAGCTGGACATCGACCAGAGACACGAGACGTTTCTGTAATTATTGGCGACGAGTAGCAGCTTTCACATGTCCACTATCATGGTGGTCACCGGGGACTTACATGAGGCTTAATAGTTTCGTCATATGGGACATCAATGATCAACGACATCAGAACTAACTAAAATTATAAATAATAATATTTTCGAAGTCTTAAATATTGTACTCTACTAGATGTACCAATAAGTATTCCCCTACTTCATTTTAATGAACTACTAATAAAACAGTTTAACCCTGATGTAGCCGAATAATTTTCAAATTGCAAACAGTGTTTTGTACAGTGTAGTTTTTTCTTTCAGAATACTATTCTATTATTCTACATGTTTAACCAGAAGCATGGGCGTAGCCAGGTTATCAGTCAGGGGAGGGAAAAAATATTAACACATCGACTGCCACAGTGAAAAGGGATATACGTAGCCAGACACTTTATTTTGTTTTTGAGGTCATAAATCGTTGAAATTGTATGCGTTTTGTTTATAAAGGCTGTTGGTCGTGTTTCAAATTACACTGCAGCATTAAATATTACGCAAAAATTTTGTAACTCTGGGAAGGGAAGGGGGGGACAAAATCCAATTTCTTTCTTGTAGGTAGGCAACTGCCTCCCTTGACTACGCCCATACCAAAAAGTAGTCCACTAGATTTTATCAAATTCAACACTTATTTTCGGGGGAATCAGAAGCTCATGCTGTTTTAGTATTATTTGTCCTCGTTTCTTAATGTTCGCCGCCATTTTTAAAAAAGCAAAGGGTGGGAAGATGTTTTAAATTTAAATTATACCAATTTGTTTTTAAGCAATTGTGGATTGTTTATTGGTACATCTAATAATATTCTTCACAGTATTTTATTATGAATCGCCTCAATTTTTAGTGTGCGTTCTAGTAATTTTTTGTAGTCTGTGTCATCTATCATTCAACTGTGCAACTTGAAAAATAGTAAAATACAGGAACTTGTTAGGTGTCCTTATAGCAAAACGGTGAGCATATTCAGGTTAAATTCGAATATTCTTGTTCTTTTCTTTCTTAAAAATTGGGGAAAATGTTGCAGAATCAGGACAGGAATCAGTGAAACAAAATGGGGTTCTAAGTTCTCAAAAATTAAATACTGAATTCAACAAAAGATAATGAATTACTTATTGGTACGCCTAATACCAATATTATAACTACCCATTTACCATCAGCAAAATAGTAAATATAGAAACTACGACAACACGGTTTAATTAAAAAATTTCATAAAATATTTCAATATTCATAAATTTTCGAAGGATTTCAAGCTGCACAAAACGGAAACAGGTAGCACCGTGAATAAAAGAACAAGCAAAAAACAGCTTCCCCAGCGAGTATTTACGGTAAACAAATTACAGCGGCTATTTAAATTTCAAATTTCATTCTCCTAATTTTCTCGTGTTATGAGCCTCTTTGCAGGTCCATGAAATTTGCAATGTTGTCCGAATCCGCGCCAGAAAGTGCATCAAAGGTGATCCCGGGCAATATTTCTGAAAGACGAAGCGCGGATAGCAACTGCTACGAGGGCTCTTTTCCGCCATGTGTCAAAGAGATATAATGTTACAGGGAGCAGCTTGAATATCGTTGAAAAGTTCCAGCCCGCTTTATCTTTCCACGGAGCCAAAGAAAATGAATCTTTCCCCCGTTCCAGCGCGGCACGGCGAGTCGATACCATAAAATTCGCTCGAAACTTTTCTATATGCGCGACCGAAAAACTGGCCGATTAAAGAGCAGGTCGATCGTGCATCATTCGCCTCAGCCGCCGCCCCTCTCGTTTCCCATTAATAAGTTCCCATCGTCTCTTAAGACTCGCAAACAACCGCCAAGAATTAATGAATATTCCACTCTTTGTTCTGTTCTCTCGAAGGGAGGGCACGAAGCAAAATGCAACGAAAGTTCCGTGCCGTTTCCGTAGTTTACTCTCTCACTCGAACCCATTGACATCGTTATTACGCCGGCGATGATCGGACTACGGCGTCCATTGTCTTGTAAATTTTTAAATTAAAGCCGGGAATTTACGAAAAAAATTGAAGAAATACTAAATTGAATAAAATATTCTCTAAGTTTCATTTTTCTAGAATGTTATAACTAACATGTAGATCTTCATGCAAATTCAAATTTGTGTAGATGAATGTATTAAACTGAAATTATGACGCAGATTTTGTTTCCTTTATTAAACATTTTGTTAAATCTAAAGTAAAATTTATGCTGAGCTTTACGAAAAGGCTACTCATAAAATTGAAATGCTTCCTTTCAGGGCATTTAATTATTTAATGTTATTCATAGTTAAATAGTCTACTACCTGACGGAATTATACTACACATTAATATATAAAAGGATCATAAAAGACATGAACATAAGATAGACCGAGACAAAATACATTGGTGAAAGGTGAAAAGAATCTAATATAAGAAGACTCGTCGCGTCATATAATATTATCACGTTATCTTTGACTTGACGTTCTCACAGAAGCTTATACCAATACATATCTCTCTTCCTCTCTCTTTGTTTTATTAGAAAAGTTCTCAGCTTCCAGAGCTCTGTGATTTTCTGTAACAAGATTAACTGCTTCCAACCCCATTAAATTCTTCTCTTCGAACGCGATCTCGGCGCGAACTTCCAGTGAACACTAACAATAACTGATTATAGATAATGATTACCATAATTTTAATTGAAATTTGTTAAATACACTAAATTGAAAGAGATTCTTCACATTTCTCAGAAGGAAAAACAAGTCCATTCAAATACTTATTATAAAGAACCACAACTTTTTTAAAATTATACTGTGCATATTTTCATTCACTCTTTGTTAACTTCTTGCAAAATCATATAGTTTTCAACAAGTTTTATTCTTTCGAAAACATTAGTTGAAGCTTCGTGAAGTGTAACTACAACTTTAACGTTTCAGTGTTTCGACATAGTTTGATTCACATCCATTGTCTGGTTTAATCCACTTTAGTACAATGTCCAATCCACTTCATTGTCATGGAAGGTAACACATTGAAAGCAGTGGATCACGCTTTCAATTCGAAATGAAAAAAAATAGGCTATAGGAATAACAATCGTTCACTAAAATATAGTACTATAATCGTAAGATAGTATAACAAAATATAAACATATGCTGCAGCGGAGTATTCCTTAAAAATGATAAAGATAAACTGACAAATGTACCAAATCTCTTTCGTATAGAATGAGTTCTAACCGAATCAAAGGTCTAAATACTTTATAAAACAATATTCAGAACTAACTTCCAAATTACGATCACTCTTAATGCCGTAAATTTCAATCGTGCCGGTTCGAAAGTACGAGGGAATCACGATGGAAATCGCTGTCAAAGAAGCGCCTATTAAATGAGCTCCTTAATGTTACCCCTCGAGGAACTAGTTTCAAAGGAGGTTTCGTAAAAATTGAAGAGGGGGGAAAACTTTTATAGAAATCGCCGAGCATCGGTGGAAGTATCCGTGATACGAAAACGTAAGAGGTTTACGTGAGAGCAGCGTAAGAAAGCACGCTCACGAAACCCAGCTATTGTCTTTATTACTGGCCTGTTCCCATTGTCTTATACGAGGCGTTGAAAAAGCAAGGACGCAAACTTTATAGATATGTCACCTTATAGAGCATAAACTGCCATAAACCGGCAGCTACATATAAGTACAGTGGGCGTGAATGTGTAAAATTTCTTCGATTATTTTTGTTGGATGACGAAAATTAGGGTTTGCTGAATCGAAGTGAATTATAGTGAATAGTATTATGAACATCTACGCGAATTATACAGGATTATAAGACTATAGACAAGAATGACAATCGGTCATTCATTAGATTGTTAAATAGTAAATGTTATAGAAACAAGGTTTAAAGTGAGGATATTTTCAAACATCGAAGTACAGGTCAAATCTGGCACTGGAATCCTTTACCCCCCCCCCTCCGATGTACTCAAAGCGTTAATAGGATTCGATATAATAGAAGATCGGACAAAATTTAATAGATGTATTCGCCCAGCAAATTCGTACTCCGGAAAGACGACATTTCATATGCACCAACCTAATAAAAGACTTGAATATGAACCGTACGTATATGTACATACATGTGATATTTTGAAACCGTAAATTAAATGCCTGCATTAACCCTGGTATCTCTGAACAGGCATTCATTAAATCCAAAAAAGTAGGAAGTATATACTCATGGACCATTAATGTCGGTATTAATAATTCGTATACAAATAAATCCAATTCACCCGTAGCCACCGTGCATTCATATCTAATTTTCATTATAACCCTCGCCCGCAACATTTTAATAAGCTTTACACGAGGGCCAAAAGTTCTCGATCCTCTTTCTCGATGTCACGATATAGAACACTAGGGGGGAGAGTAGCTCGGCTCCTTTCGGGCGGCTACTCGGAATTACTGAATCGCGGCAGATGTTGCGAAACTCCGGAGTTGGCCGATTTTTCCCAGCCCTTTTTCCACCCACCCACGCTCTCCTCCACCTAGGGAGAGAACGAAACACAGAGAAAAAGAGAGAGTATATTCTTCTACCGCCGGGCATATCGAGCGTGGGAGCTTTTCAACATTGCAGACGCATTCGTTGTCGAGGACGCAACAGTTTCGCCTCGGCGTAAAAAGAAATGACGCGGAGGACGGCGACGACGACGGTGGCAAGTGGTTTCCCGAGTGCGCTTCGACTTTCTTGAAGAAAGCTCGTGACCCGACCTGGCCGTGATCGAATTAAAGCCGGGATATCTTTTTGCTGAGCCGCGGGAACAGCCGGGGCAAGAAAGAACAAGGTAAAGAAACAGAAACGTGAACAGGGGAGGTCAGTATTGACGGGAATAGTAACGAAGTTGAACTTGGAATGGGTATTCCTTTCTTAGGGACTTTCAGGACTGGTAACGTGACTATAGCCAGTAGTTACTATAATTTAGTGTCTATAATTGAACTATATCGAATAGTGATTATAACCAGGGACTTAAAATGGTATGATTTTAATACCGGTATTATACCATCAAAGCTATACCGAAACCGATATATTACTAAAAACCGAAATAAATACCGGTATTTATTCGGTTTCTATAAGAGTAGGGCTTATATAGGGTTATATATGGCGAAGGTTCAACAGAAAAACCGGATTATAGCGAGCAGTGACTATAATTGAACTTTAGCGAGTATTGGCTATAACTGGACTATGGTGAGCGATGACTATAACTGGACTGTGATGGCTATTACCTAACTATAGATAGTAGTGACTGTAACCTGAGTACAGCGAGTAGTGACTATAACGTGACTATAATGATCCAACGATGGTTTCATAGACTTGTTGCTCGTTTCCTTTCTTTATTTTCTCATTTTTGTTCAAACTCCCGTTCAGATGGACTATTTGACAAATCTTTGTGTCGGATGTGCAGTTATTCTGTTGATTAATACTAAAACTACCAAAGCACTAAAATTTACAATAGTGCATTTTCTCAGATCACACACAACTTGCATTGCAATATGAAAATACAGAAATTAGTTAATTTATAAGTTATTTCCGTCCGTTTTTTATTTGTGATTCCGTCTGCATTGGGTTTCAAGAAGTTGCCTAATTACAGCGTTAATATACTGTAGGTTTTACATATTGATAGTAATAAATATATTAGCATAATACATATGTTCATTCATCAATTACATACACCAAGAATTAAAGAAATATTTATTTGTCATATTAAAGATTTCATTATGTTGCAGAGACAAAATAAAATTTCATTGAACTCTAGTAAAGTTCTTGTATACGCCGTAAATGCACGACATCCATAATCCGATTACTGATCATTCGGGCATTATCATTCGTTTCAAAGAATCGGGCACGGGGGTTTTAATTACGTATGGAAAAAAAACTTTTTAATGAACACGAGAATCGGATCTTTGATACAGAGACATACGTGTCCCATCCTCCTCTTTACTTTTTAATATACATATTTATCCCCGACGCAGATAGTCGCGAGGACAAAGGAAATGGGTCAAAATCTTGCTCTCACGCGCGCACGGCTCCAAGCACGTACTATCTCTTTTCCCAGGCATGGAAACGCATCACTGTTCCCCCTGAACGAAACACGGGGAGGCTTCCTAATTTATTTGCTACTGGCTAAACGCATTTCTCGCGACACCTCTTTCGCTGCGAATTTTAATTTGCGTTCACACGTTGTTTGTCGTTCTGTGGTCAGATAGGTTCCAGAAAAATTGGTGGAGTCCCAGACACTTCGTTCGAATTCACCTTTGAATCTTTCTTCGGTCTCTTCGCGTGTCTTTCTTCTTTCGTCGTTATTTCCAAGCAGAAATTCTGCTATGCGAATAACGCCACACTACCGTTAGCTGTGTTTTTCTGAGTCGTTTTAGTACAAAAGACAGGTGCAACATGCGTAATATTTCCTTTAACGGACTTTTTGTATGATAACATGGACAGCATTAAGCTCTTGCATTGTTTTTTATAAATGCAAAGTAGGAATTCTGATATTTATTATAAAAGTGATCTGTGGAAAGTGACGAAGAGGATATATTAAGTATAACAATAAGTAATCCATATTTTATTGTTACAGTACTTTAACCCATTGGTACAAACTATAGAAAATTATAAAACTACAGACATAGAAAATATAAAAAATTTTTAACATTACATAGTTAATATCGTATTTTGCTCATACTAAGCTTTCCTAAATATTTATTTGAAAATACGAATCTATAACATATAGAAATAACAGTAAAAGCAAAACAGAATCAATTTCACTGAACATTAGATGAACTTCTGAAACATTCTGCATTACAGTACAAATATTACATTGTCTTACTATTTGCTTTGAAATTGTCACAGTTAAGTATAAAATTCTGCAAAACGTACGTGCCATAGTAGAATTTCAGTCAGCGAAACTTCAGTGAAGTGAGTTAATTAATTAATTTCTTCACCTCGCGTTGAGTTCGATGCAAATCCCATCTCTTGAATCCGACTCGCAATTTTCACCGAACGAAACTTTGAATTCCGGATACGCATATTTATTCC
>NW_015373890.1:3909941-3912704 GCF_001272555.1 Dufourea novaeangliae | reverse complement strand
GCTCTTCCATTTTAATTTCACTGAACACGAACGAGGGAACAGAATTCCAGAAGATTCCATCTAATCTGACTAAGAGGTTGTGAAACGAGTTGCATCCATATTTCTCATTTTCTAAGCTTACCCTGCTCCGTGATTCATATTCCGTCGTTTCATACGTGCTTCTTCTTGTTCGTGAAAAAAAATTCAGAAAGTTCTTCCAACGCAGTAATTTTTCTGTTTATCGAGACTAAAAATGATCGAAGAACGCGTTGGTAATTTCTCCGATCGAGAAAGTAAATCTGACGAAAGGTGCCCCTTCGAATGTGTCTGCATTTTCCGCGAACGGGCTCCAAGGATGTTCTTAATCATATTTCTTTGATTTCACTCCTCTGAGTATTCTGAAGTGGATGCACACTTGGTCGATTTCTGGGTAAGCCGAGGAAAATTAGTATTGTACGATGTACACGAGGTGGTCATTTTGTCTACTTTGTGAAAACACGTTCTCACGAAATTCGTTTCTATTGTCCATAGTTTTGTCTCATTACACTACGGATGTTTATTAGAGACTCACATCTGTATAAAATAATTTACGAAAACTGAAATTGAAGAGAAACATTACTACTTGTTTAAGATTGAAATGAAAATAAATGGGATAATGTATTGAAACCACCATAAAAAGCTAATGGTGTTTATCGACATCCAAACATCTTAAACATTTCTTCTGGGATCATTACTTACTCCATGTTTTCTCTATATTTGCCCTATATTTTACCTATACTTTCCCTATATTTTCCCTATATTTTTCCCGTTATTTGCCGCCACCACAACAAACTAATCACGAAAGATATCAAAACCAATTCTATCACAATTGTTGCCCACGATTGTTCAGAAATCCCGAAACCGAGCCGCCGTTCAACGACAAGAACGACACACGAAAATGACCATTTAATCGGCTGAATACCCCTGGGCTTCTTGCAGTATCGCGAGATTAAATATCGCGATATCATATCAGGAATCTCTGCGAGCTTAAAAAAAAAAAAGAAAGTCATTCCATTGTTCCCTTTGTGCCGGGGATTTCTGGCGTGGTGGGCCGGCCAAGCCCCCCATTATAATTCACGAGCGCTTTCTGTTAACGAAAGGGAGTAAAGAGACAATTTCTCTAACGACCTTTTGATAGTCGACATTAACGAGAGAACCAGAGAACCTATGCTCTATGTGCCCGCCGCTTTCTTCCCCTCCCCCTACTCTCTTGTGCTCGGTGCCAAAGTAGCCGGCCGTATAAAAACGAAGTGCGCGTGTTGGTGAACGTCTAAAGTCATTGAATGAACAATCGCGACCGCTTATCCGGACGGCCGGACAAAGGTTGGTGTTCCTGTTCCGCCGAGCGAAACGAAAAGAGAGATGCTCTACTGGCGTGGGTTTCTGTGAATCGTGTTTTAATGAGAATCATTTCGTTATCCCGTTAAAGGGCGTCCTTAGGCGGGTAAAAAATCATATAAATTACGAAATTTGATAATTTCGCTGCAAGTATATGGAAGAAACCCTGACTTTTATGCATATTTTTAGGAGATAACGGTTTTGTTCCTTAGCTTGGTAAAATTGCAGTCTTTTCGATAAAACCAGTCTTCGTCTTGTAGGGATGATCGGTCGATTTAAAAACATTGTTTTCATGCTATATCTGGTAGAAACCGTTAATAGAATACATGGTTTTTATTTCGGTTCCTGTTTTTGTAAACCAGTGTACAAAAACCTGTATTTGCGTAAATATCCGTAAATTCAAATTTTCATGGAATAATACTGAAAAATAAGAGATAAGCGAAGATTGAATCCCTTTATCGATGGTTCTAGTAAATTGAAAGTAAATGAGCTGTTTTGTTAAATAATATTATACTCTTTACTTCATTGCGTCCTATGCCTTCCAATAGAGCATACAATCAACAATCTACTTATTACTATATGTATGAAACAAACAATATACATAATATAAGAATTCTTGTAGCATGTAACTAACTTTTTATAAATTAGTCTATAAACATGGGAATTTGCACATGCATCCAAGCTTTTATTCGTGTAAAGAAATAACTGAAGTTATACGAACAAACAGAAAGTCGAAAATTTTAGAGTTCCTATAAATTTGATATAAAATCAGAGAAAAAAATATAGCTGAATTACTGTTTCACATTTTATTTACGATACATAAAATTCGTTACCGAAACTGAACAGACTTGTAGTATATATATTTTTTTATTCAGAATAAGATTGTCGAATGTCACACAGGATATTTTATTTAGTAACATACCTCGAAAATATAGAATAAACTAAATTCATATGAAATTATTCGTGAATTACGTTGATATCTTCATTAAATCCTTAATTTACAAAATGTTCGAAACGCCCGCCAGGTTAATACTGTTACTTTAAGTATCATTATCCCTTGGCTCTCAGTAAACTGAATTCAGTCTCTGAAACTGTACCATTGGCGACGTAAAAAAAAGAAGTATCAGTAACAACATGTGGGTAATTTCAGCCGCACAACGAACAATAACCATTCTCGTAATCGAATTAGTAAGACTTCTGCAGGCTCTCTCGTGCCTCTTTGCGCTCCGTGCCAAAGTACCCGTGGAATAAAAACGAAGCTGACGCCTGCAGTCGTGGGATTCGCGGGCGACAATCTGCCGAAAGGGGACAAGAAAAGCTACTCGACTCGTCAAAATCCTCTTAAAATAAAATTCATTTCATACTGTGCCACAGTATCACATTGATGGAAAAATAATGATCATTTTT